>NC_068999.1:1954510-1955465 GCF_001194135.2 Octopus bimaculoides
TAGATAGATAGATAGATAGATAGATAAATAGATAGATAGATAGATAAATAGATAGATAGATAGATAGATAGATAGATAGATAGATAAATAGATAGATAGATAGATAGATAGATAGATAGATAGATAGATAGATAGATACACGAAGTGCATTCTTGAAGTTTCGGTACTTTTTTAGGAGATGCAGTAGTAAGTGTCCTAGATTATTGTAAGTTTAGTCTATCATTACTATACACCTAAAAAGCTGACCTGCCACCTTTTGTTATTTCAGATTGAAGGAGATGGCTATAACAAAGCTCGCAGTGCAATAAATTCCCGTTAAACTGAGTAAAAACACACAAGAAATGCTACAGATTGGCTTATGGATTAACTTGTATTTCGCTGAGCAACTGTTTTTCTCTGGCACAAGAGTCCAGACAAAGTGAGTCCACGGAGAAGATCATGATGATCTCCCTTTTAAAAAGCAAGGATATCGTCTACAACCACTGGGTTCCTTCTACTCAGACGGCGGCCAAGAAAGAGAGAGAGAGAGACAGACAGACAGACAGACAGATAGACAAACGGACAGAGAGAGAGAGAGAGAGTCGCTAGACTTTAAGCGCTTCGAAAGTGTCGGCTCACTCTCTGGTTTTCGTGTCTGTGTCCTTCGTTTATTTGTTCTTTGGTTTAAATCGTTTCAATGTCCCCTTTTGATTTTTCCTACATAAGTAGTGTATATGTTTCCATGTGTGTGTGTGTGTATTGTTGCATGTGTGTGTGTGTGTGTGATTGCAAGTGCGTATGTACGTATGGATGGATTCCACTCACTTAAAACTGTCATTGATGCAAGCTGAAGATTCTTCGCCAACATAAACTGTTTATGATATTCGGTAAACACCAACCGCTTCAATGTGTTATGTAAATGTTATGTATAGGTGTGTCTATACGTATATATATATATATATATATATATATATAT
>NC_068999.1:1958609-1960617 GCF_001194135.2 Octopus bimaculoides
TAGTTAATCCCAAAAGAAACGAAGAAAAAACACAAAAGAAAAACAAAATGCGAGTACGTGGTACATGCAAAGTGATGAATACTGGAGAGGTTTTCCCGTTGCCTTCTCCAGGCAGGTCGGATTTGAACTCAAAATGTAGAGAGCCGGAAGTTATACCGCAGTGCATTTCTACCGATGCGTCAACGACTCTCCCACCCGCAGACCAACATGAAATGAAGTGTTTTGCTCAAGAATTCAACGCGATCGAGAGTGTAGCGCCCTAAACCCCAAGGCCCCTCGCCTTGGCGATTAAAGTAGAATCTCACACATTTCAGAAGCTCAGTAACAATTTGCAGACCCATCCGAGAAGAAGGAAAGGCAAAGTTATTGGAATTTCCTCAACACGGGATTTAACGTAACGGAACGAAATACTTTCAATTATTTTGTCCGCCATATCGATATCGATTCGATAATTCAATATTTATTGATTTTAAATAATCATTTTTAACTTTGAAAAAAATGAAATTAAGTATAATAAACCTCTGTGAACAATTTTCAAACATTTCTTCAGTCTTTTTATTGATCTAAGTAGGTATCGATACATTATTGATAAATTACTGGTAAACATCATTATCTCTATATTGGACATCATGGTTTTTTTTTCTTCATTTTCTGCCTAATTAAAAGTTTTGACGAACAAATAATTAACACATAATGTTAGCACTTTGCAGAGCTTCCTCAAACAAATCTATGATCTCTTGGTTAATTAAATTACAATGACTTCAGCATATAACTGGTATTCATTTCTCAATTTTTAAATAATGCAAGATATTTCGTCCCGATTTTTATCGATTCCTACATCGAGTTCTTTTTAACTCCTATGAGCTGTATTTAACAGCATATAAGACGAACCACGAGCCATGTGGTTGAGAAGCAAATTTCTTATCACATCCATTCTATTATTATTATTATTATTATTATTATTATTATTATTATTATTATTATTATTATTATTATTATTATTATTATTATACAGTAATCTTCTCTGCTAAACCTAAGATACTTTTGTAAGGGTTTCTAGTATGCTGCCTGGTTGCTTTGAATATGAGATGCTTTAATGTGCTAAAAACATTCCTGAATATTGTTTCCTAAAATGAGGTGTATCAAATATAACCTATGCGTTTTTTTTTTATGCCATGCCATAAATACGGTAATGATTTTTAATTTAACTGAAACACCATCAGTTGATCGAACAAGATTGTTATCAATCACAATGACCAAGTATATTATCATTGTTACTTATTTTAATGAAACCACACAAAAACAAAAGATGCACCGTGAATGGCACTGTAGACTTCACTGAGATTCGATCTTAAAACATCTTAGTATGAATCTGAATAATACTGCCAGTTATTTAGTTCAGCAGTTTCCGTTCTCAACCAAATCATCGCTCCGGTTAATTTCAAACGAGATTTTTTTAATGAAAAATATCGAGAAAATTAGAAAAGAAATTAAATGCGTGTGGATGAGAAGAGGTTAGAGAAGTCGTGGTGTGAGTCTTCACCATTAAACATACCAACACTATTACTAAGGTGTGTTACTTTACTTTTAACTAACACTAATGCGGCAGCCATTTGCTTTTTTGTTTTTAGATTCTTCACAGCCAACTGTTCTGTAAATTGTATTAACATTAGTAAATTCTATGGTTAACAGTAAATATAAATAGCAACTGTAAATAAAGAAGAAAGACTTGTGGAGAAAAAAAAAACATTCACAAAAAAACCGTGAGATTTTGTGTGGAGGAAGGGAAAATGGTGATTTTTCAAATTGCTAACATGGCGGACTTGTTCTCAGGAGTGGTGAGGTTTGTTTGTTTGTTTGTCGCTTTGATCTTTCCCTCCTTTTACATTGAGTAAAATAATCATATAATTTGAATGCTCAAACTAACAAATAGATCGAACAACATGTACACACGTTTATTGTTTTAATTTTCTCCTTTTTTCCTTCTTTTTTTTTTTTTTTTTTTTTT
>NC_068999.1:1960653-1961145 GCF_001194135.2 Octopus bimaculoides
ATATATATATATATATATATATATATATATATATATATATATATACATATATATATATACATATATATATATATGTAGATATATATATATTTATTTATATATATTTATATACACACACATCAGTATGTAAGCATCTATCAATGAAACGCAAAAGCATACACACACACATAAATATATATATACATACATATATACAAACAAACATATATATACATGTATATACATGTGTGTGTGTGTGTGTGTGTGTTACCATATATCTATTCATGTGTAGCGATAGGCATGCATGTATGGCAGAAAAAGTCTGGCTTTTTTTTACGCATGCGTGTATGCACGTTTATTTCACAAACTTTTTCTCCGATTCGCTAATGTCTGTTTACATAAATCTAAATAATCGTTTTCGAGGGCACATGATTGTGTTTGTATATATTTAGACAATTATCAAGACTTTCACAAATATCAATATATGCAGATTTATATATAAATATATATATA
>NC_068999.1:1964757-1967257 GCF_001194135.2 Octopus bimaculoides
ATGTATGTATATAAGAGCGCATAAATATATATACATGCGCACATATATTCATAGGTATGTATGTATATATAGAAATGTATGTAACTATAAGATACATACACACATACACAGACATAAACATGATATATATATATATATATATATATATATACACATACACACACATATATATACATATATATTTATACATATACACATATATATTTACACACGCACGTGCGCGCATATATATATATTTATACATACACACACACATATACACATATGTATATATACACACGCACGTGTGCGCATATATACATACACACACACACGCAAATATATATATATATTTATACATACACACACACATATACATCTATGTATATGTACACCCACACGTATGCATATATATATATATATATATATATATACACACACCTTCCTCGTATCTGTGACTGAGGTATAATTGAACTGCTGTTAACACCGACAGAAAACCTCCTTCAACCTTTTAGCATCCATAACACTAATGGTCTTAAAATATGTTGATATATTCAACATAAAAATAATATATAACATGAAACGCTAAAAAGTAAAAGAAAATCTCCAGCTCCCTCTGTGATTTGGTTAGAGGCTTTTATTTCTTGCAGCATTTAGCATTTAGCATTCGGAATAATATTGGTCTTACATATGTTCAATGCTTTCTATACAATTCACTGGTGTGTCTTGTCTCAGGTTTAGAGCTCCAACATTCAAATATAACACTGCTATTAGATATGATAATGTGTTCCTATCAGGTAGAGTAGTGTGTCTTGTCTAAGGCTTAACGCTTTTAGAATTCGTTGTATTAATATTGGTTAGATATGTTAATGTCTCGGGAAAGTTTTTTGTCATTTTTTTGTATTGGTTTTTATTGTTCTTGTTGTTGTTTGTTTCTCTTTATCGTCCGATGAACTCTTAATCAGCCGCTGACCCATGCAATTAAAGGTGGTCCTGCTCTATAATATTATCTGACTTTTATTATGACATAATTTATCTAGGACTACATTATCCAATGTGTCCGTCGTTTTATAAATGCTAGGTAGGTTGTAATTTGAGGAAGAGAAAGGCTTACACAATTGCTTGTCCTTAATGGGTATGGAGTGTACGCTGGAGTGGTGGGACTTGTTGAAGGTGTAACCTTTTTGGTAACATGAATATTGATGATGTTTGATATCAATATATATAGGGGCAGTTTCGGATGGAGTGGTGTGTCTTGTCGAAGGTTTGTTATTTTGTGATTCATATATTTTTATGTGTATCTTCATATCTATTATATTTCACTTGTCAGCTATTGGACTACGGTCATGCTGGGGCACCGCCTTGAAAAAGTATAATCGAGGAAATAGGGCCCATGGCTTATTCTAACTCTGTTACTTATTCTATGGATACCTTTTGCCGAGCTGCTAAGTTACGGAAACGTAAACATAGCAGCACCGGTTGCCAAAGGATGACACACATTCATAAATAAATAAATGTGCGTGTGCGTGTATATGTGTGTGTGTTGCGTGTTTGAATCGGCAGGAGATGTAAACTTTGGCAAATAAACCCAGACTGATTTCGAAAGATAATTCTCAACCTAAAACCTGTGTAGCATTTGTTGCAGCAGACAACCTTTTGTGATTGTCGCTATCGGAAGAAACGCGGTGAACCATTGACTGGGCCCCGTTGGAATTGCGTCGCAGACGGCGCTGTTCTTCACCAAACGCCATATTAAATTTAAATAATAACAAACAACGAAAACAACCAGTAAAGATGGAGAGCAAACGAAACAGTGAGGAAGATGGCAACAAGTATGTTTAGTTATTTGAAACGAAAAGACGGATGGCAACAACAACAGCAACAGCAACAAGCAACAAACAGCGAAGGGGTGGAGGAGGGGGGGAAGAGGACGGCATCAGTAGTAGAAGTAGTAAGACCTACATAATGGTATCGATTATTTTGGTAGAGCTTGTGTGAAAGACGGGAAGAAGAAGAAGAAGAAGAAGAAGAAGAAGAAGAAGAAGAAGAAGAAGAAGAAGAAGAAGAAGAAGAGGAAGAAGAAGGGGGAGGAGGAGGAAGGGGAGGGAGAAAAAGGAGAAGTAGAAGTAGTAGTAGGGGAAGAAGAAGAAAAAGAAGGAGGGGGAAAAGAAGAAGAAGAAGAAGAAGAAGAAGAAGAAGAAGAAGAAGAAGAAGAAGAAGAAGAAGAAGAAGAAGAAGGAGAAGGAGAAGAAGAAGAAGAAGAAGAAGAAGAAGAAGAAGAAGAAGAAGAAGAAGGAGTTGGAGAGGAAGATTGTCTGTGCAGGAGGATGAAGATGAAGGTAAGTAATGACGGTGGTCCTGCTTCTGCGAGATGCGAAGTCAATGATTGCAACGAATAAAGATGTCCAACAACAACAACAGCAGCAACAGAAAAGACGAAACATTACTGTGAAGAAAAGCAAGTCAATATGTCTGCGTCTTAGAAAAGTTCTCGATGGAGGGAATCATGTGATCTGTGTGT
>NC_068999.1:1969876-1971634 GCF_001194135.2 Octopus bimaculoides
GATAGAAAGATGGATGGATGGATGGATAGATAGATAGATAGATAGATAGATAGATAGATAGATAGATAGATAGATAGATAGATATGCCAGAAAAGCAGGGAAACAAATCTTATGAGTTAGGACTTTACGAGGCAATGGCTCCCGAAATAGGTTTGATTCTTTCAAATGGCGTCTATGGAAATAGACAGAAGAACAGTATCTACTGGGTTTGTAGTCTGTAACAATGGCTGCCATTGCTAAAAAGAGTTGGCCTCGAAAATGTAGGGAATTGAAGCCAGACGGGAAGCTTGGTGTTTGATAGGCAATACGAGCTGACAGAAACGGTGGCACGCGGGGCGAAATGCTTAGCGGTATTTCGTCTGTTTTTACGTTCTCAGTTCAAATTCCGCCGAGGTCGACTTTGCCTTTCGTCCTTTCGGGGTTGATAAATTAAGTACCAGTTACGTACTGGGGTAGATTTAATCGACTATCCTCCCCCCACAAAAAAAAAATTTCGGGCCTTGTCTCTAGAGTACAAAAGAATACGATGAGGGCCATGCGCCGGTCAGTCGAGAAGGAAGGCTCCGTGACTTGCTGAGAAGCAATTTGACGCAACCCGGGTGAAGTCCACCGTGGGTGCCAATCTCTATGGCGAACAACCGTAAGGTATCCCGCTACACACACACACACACACACTCCCGACACTTAATCTTCTGCTAATCCACCAGTCTGGTAATGACCGAGAATGGGCGAAATACCAAGTTGACTTCAGTATGATTTGAACCCAGAAAGCAGGGGGCTGAAATCAATACCGCAAGGCAGTCTATCCCATGATCCAATGACTGCAACAGTTCAAATTCGATGCCAACGACCTAATTAGATATATTAAGATCGTATCCATCATTGAAACATCATCAACATCATCAACATCATCCCATCTTCATCAAATGCATCAGCTGACACGGTGATCGTCAGCTTCTTCATCAAATTCTTTTCTTCTTCTTCTTCTTCTTCTTCTTCTTCTTCTTCTTCTTCTCATTCTTTTCATTCTTTTTCTTCTTTTTCTTCTTCTTCTTCTTCTTCTTCTTCTTTTTCTTTTCATTCTTTTTCTTCTCATTCTTCTCATTCTTCTTCTTCTTCTTTTTCTTCTCATTCTTCTTCTTCTCATTCTTCTTCTTCTTCTTCTTCTTCTTCTTCTTCTTCTTCTTCTTCTTCTTCTTCTTCTTCTTTACCATCACTGTCACCATCACATATAGGCATTATCTTCAGCACGCTCATCATCATCATCATCACAATAATCATCATCATCACAGCCACCAACCGTATCCATCGCGCCTCACCATCGCCGCCGCCGCCCCCTTTATTCGTCTCTTAACCATGGTCGCCATTACTACAGCTAAATACTATTTCATATCCAACTAACATTTATATTCATTCGATATTTATCTCTTTCATCTTATACTGGGTCTTAGATTCCATATCTGATTCCCAGAGTTCCTTAATTAATATGTGCATATATTGCATCTACGTCTCTATGTACACGTCTCTATGCTCAGGCATATATGTGTATATGTGTGTGCGTGTATGTATATATATATACATATATATACATACATACGTGGGTGTGTGTGTGTGTGTGTGTGTGTGTGTTCGCCAGAACCGTATGGTGTCTTTTATGTCTCAGACAGCATATGGCGTCTGGATGAGCGAACAAATACGAAATTAAGTAGCAGCGTCCTTCCCAACAGCATATATATATATATATATATATATATATAT
>NC_068999.1:1971644-1973591 GCF_001194135.2 Octopus bimaculoides
TATATATATATATATATATATATATATATATATATATATATACATACACAAATGCACATGCATCATGGATGCTTATTACACATGTGTGTATGCGAGCGCGCGCACACATTTAGACATCCAAAATAACTATCAACGGTTCCTTCGTTAAAATGAAAAATCTACAAACCATACGTTTTAATCCTTCTCGCGATTTAACACAAACTTCTGCTTCTTTGGTGAGTTTAACCAACTCAGAACCATTGCAAGCCTTCAGGTCGAGTCGCTTTCTGTAAAAGAAACCCCTTTTATTGCACTCACATTCTCGGAAACCCTGTTATTGGGTTATAACCGAGGCCCCTCACTTCTTTGATCAAACTAAAAAACCAAAAATCGTAATTTTTGTTGTTCCCCCAAGAGGGTCGTTATGTCAACTATAAGCACACGCATTGGCTCTATTTCACTTCTTTATTACTCATCAATTATTCTTTTATTCTTTTATTTGTTTCAGTCATTTGACTGAAGCCATGCTGGAGCACCGCCTTTCGTCGAGGAAATCGATCCCATGACTTATTCTTTGTTAGCCTAGTACGTATACATATACATACATGACGGGCTTCTTTCAGTTTCCGTCTACCAAATCCACTCAGAAGGCTTTGGTCGGCCCGAGGCTATAGTAGAAGACATTTGCCCTCGGTGCTACGCAGTAGGACTGAACCCGGAACCATGTGGTTGGTAAGCAACCTACTTACCACACAGTCACTCCATTCACAAGTAAGAAAGAAATGAAATATAACCAATGCGTGTGATTATAATTGGCGTAACGACCCTCCTGAGATTAAACAGGCGAGTCATATATGGTGGTGAAATCAGGAACATTGCAAACTAAATAAAAAAAAACGGCAAAATTCATAAGTTATGAGTTCAAATATGGCTGAAGTTTATAATTGAGTGTGTATGTGTGCGTATACTGTGTGTATCTGTGAGTGTGCTGTGTATGTGTTTTTCTCTGTGTGTGTGTGTGTGTGTGTGTGTGTGTGTGTGTGTGTGTGTGTGTGTGTGTGTGTGTGTGTGTTTGCTGGTTCAGAAAGAATTTAAGATCGAGAACTAAGCGCAAGAATGTCTATCTGTCTACTTTAATGCGAGTGCAGAAAACGGTGTTTGTGTAAGTGCATATGTGTATATGTGCACACACGCATGTGCATGTGTGTCTAGGTGTGTGTGTGAGAGAGAGAGACAGAGAGAGAGAGAGAGGGAGGAATAGCGGGAGAGAGAAAGAGCGAGAAAGAACGAGAGAATAAGAAAGAAGGATAAAGAACGAAGGTTATGGAATTACAACGATTACAGCATGCATGCAAGTATATATATGTATATATATATATATATATATATATATATATATATATATATATATGCATGCGTGCACATTCAGATCCGTTGTTGCATAAGAAAAGGCACGCTGATGCATACAGCTAGGTGCGAGCATCAAATATGCACGGAATGCACATGCCACGTCTGTCGCTTCCATCTGTGCACCGAAACGTCTTCGTTGCATTCTTTCGGGTTTTATTGGACGATACCCAGCTGCAGCAGCAGCTGCACATAACTTTATCTGCAATTTCTGCATGTGCAGCTCTGCTTACGATAATCGATGTGCATACACATGCATTTCGATGCAACTGCTTCAAGACATGAGTTACAGCATCAGTTCGTGTCAGGATTATATGTGTATTATGGTTGTGGGTCTAACGTTGACGGGGGAAGAGATAAGCGTCGGTATGCAAGTGTGTGTGTGTGTGTGTGTGTGTGTGTGCGTATATATGTATGTGTGCGTTTATGCTTGTTTGTGTGTGTGTATACATGTGTATGTATATGTATGTAGTTGTGATTGTATGTGTATATGTGTAAATATCTCTCTCACTCTCCCTCTTTCTCTCCCTCTCTCTCTCTCTATATATATACATATATATA
>NC_068999.1:1973723-1975035 GCF_001194135.2 Octopus bimaculoides
TATATATATATATATATATATATATATATGTATGTATATATGCATGCATGTGAAGGCGCATGGCTTGGTGGTTAGTGTGTTGCACTCATGGTTGTAAGCTGGTCGTTTCGATTCCCAGACGTTCTTTATCTTTATTTCAGTTTGGTCTTTTTGTGGATGGCATTGTAAACTGCTTTTGCAGCAACATTGTGCCGCATTTGGAGTTAGCGCCTCGGTGACATTTTCGGACACATACTGCTCAAATGTGTGATCCCATTCCTCAGAAATATGACACAATTACTCTTTATGTTTCATCGTGGGGTTTCAAGTGCTTCTCTGTTTCTTTTGTATGGTTGGTATTTTATAGCAATCTCTTTTTCTTGGATTTGAAAAGCATAGTCTTCGAATTGTGCTGGTCGTGAATCCAAGAGTGGTTTCGCTTCATGACAATATTACTGTCTTCTTCAAGTCTTCGGAAAACATACCCATGAAGAGTCTTTTGTTTTGTTTTGTTTGGGGTTTTTTTGTGTTCTGTGTTGTTTTTTTTTTTGTTTTTTTGTATGTTGGGTATCCTCTTTGAGTAATGTTAGTCCAGCTGTCTTGGAGTTGTCAGGAAGGTCGTCATGAAGAGAATGCTTCCTGGGGAACTCAATGCCGACGTACAGAGCGTTGTCTTCTTTCACTCTGTGGTTATGTATTAATGATTTATATTTGTGTATCTATAAGCATGTATGTAAGTCCGTATGTACGTATGGAAATATTTATGTACATATGTAGGCATGCATATATGTATGCTGACTTCTGTTTTCAATTATTTAAATTCTACCTCCGAAAAAGGAGCTGGTTTCTAACAAACAACCAAAGCTCCATCGCTGGACTGTGGATAACAAAAACAATGCCACATTTTAAACTTGAGAAAAGTCTTGCATAGTTTTACCGTTCCGCTTACAAATTGTATTTGTAATATTCAAGTTAGTTCGTTGACTGCTTTAACACAGAACAGAGTTATAAGCCGGCCTGCGGGATTTGAACGCAGTGTTTACACATGTGTAGTTAGATTTGTGTGTATTTAGTAACGCCAACTGCTGTAAGCTTCAGAACACGTGTGAATATGTGTGTACCGATGTGTGTGTACCGATGTGTGTGTGTGTGTGTGTTGTACTTGTGAATGCGTGTGTGTTATGTGTGAGTACACTGGATTTACATAATAAATTTTTTTTGTTATACTAACTGAAACAAGTCGACCATACATACATAGATGCGCCTGTATGCGTATGTATATGAATATATGTATAATATATATATATATATATATATATATATATATATATAT
>NC_068999.1:1975045-1975439 GCF_001194135.2 Octopus bimaculoides
TATATATATATATATATATATATATATATATATATAAATTTATATGTGTGTGTGTGTATATATATATCTATATTTATATATGTGTATATGTATACATATATGTGTTCATATATATGTATATATATATATATAAATTGTCTGTGCTACTAAAAGAAAGTAGTATTTCTATGGAGCTGACTGTGTGTCAGTCTTTTACGTGCTTCTGTTTATCACACAACTAATATGGTTTTACCTACAACCCGTATCTCACCCTACACTACAATATGTTTGGCAGAGTTCAGCCACCCACATGATACCAAAAGAAAATATCAAAAATCAATTTTTAAAGACTGATAAAAGTAAAAAATATGTTTCTTTTTTTAAAAAAATTTGCTGAATAATATTTGATATTTAT
>NC_068999.1:1977303-1978361 GCF_001194135.2 Octopus bimaculoides
ATATATATATACATGGTCTATGCATAAAGCCATTTATAAAATGCTTTTGTATTCAACATCGAGTTCTTTCAAACAGTGGGCTAACACGTTTCCCAAATCGTAATTGGCCACAATGTACGTACACGTATACACGCGCACACACAGACAGACAGACAGACACACACACACACACACACACACACACACACACACACACACACACACACACACACACACACACACAATACATATGTGTGTGTATGTCTGAGTATGTCTTTGTATCCATTCACCCGTTGAACAGCAAAATCAGTCAAATTTTTCTTCGTAGAAATAAATTTTACATTCAGCACACACACACATTGAGTTCTTTCTCAATTAATGTTTTGATATTTTCATGAAAAACACACACACGAATATACAAACACGTATATATATGTTGATCGAGTTTCGCTAGTATTTCTGTTATCATTCTAATGCTTTCCACAGGTTCACCATAGTAATGTGAGACATCAGGTTGGCGATATTACGTGCCCACAGCAACATCAAATTGTTATATATGTGCGATGAATTTCTCACAAATCCTGTGTGAATGTAACAACAGGATCAAGACTTTGGTCTGTGTATCTCTGCCTCACCTACATCTGTAGAGAAATATGTCTTTCTGTCTGTACCATGCATATTGCTTGATTGCGTGTGACACTGATCATGTCTTCATTATAGATATGCTTTTAACACAAATTGAAGTTTGTTTTACTTGTGCGGCACCTTTTCACATCAGCAGATAGATTTTTGGCTATCTGTATATACCTCAGGTCAGCAATAAGAATTCGTTTCGAGGGTGAATCGAGTATACGACCCGTTCGCGTTCTCTTCTGTGCAGTTCATTTCGCCTGGCTTTGGATTGTACTGGGTTTCTTTTAAACAATTTTAAAAGGACTTTCTAAGGGCAAAACGACACCGCTCAAAAGCGTTTAACAAACAACACGCATACATTCTGTATGAGACACTGGTGATGGTTACATTATACAATTGTTTCTAACAGAATGAACAGTGTATATATAAATGTATATACATATATA
>NC_068999.1:1978371-1979970 GCF_001194135.2 Octopus bimaculoides
GTGTGTGTCTGCATGTGTGCCTGCGTGTGTGTATAGATAGATAGATCCTTATATATGTATATGTGGGAATGTATGTGTATGTATGTATATATGTGTGTGTATACATATATAATTTACAGATATATATATATATATGCATGCATACATGCGTACATACATACATACATACATACATACATACATACATACACACATACATGTGTGTGCGCGTGTTTATATGCGTATAACCTCTTAACCAAATATGTAAACAGCAGTAAGTATATATGGCATCGCTATGTGCGTAGAGGAATTTGAAATGAAAATATTGCGGTAGTGATGTATAAAGATAGAGAAATATACCAAACATCTCTAAGTGCACCCACTTATATATATATATATATATAATTAAATAAATATATGTGTGTATGAATGCGTGCGTACGTATGTATGTATGCATATGCATACGTAGGTATGTAATTATAGAGGTATATATACATATGGACTTATTTATGTAAAATTATATACATATGTGTCTGAAGAAAGTAGAGCAATATATGAGAATATATATATATGTATATGTGTGTATATATGCATACATATACATATATATATATATATATATAGAGAGAGAGAGAGAGAGAGAGAGAGAGAGAGAGAGAGAGAGAGAGAGAGAGAGAGAGCGAGAGAGAGAGAGCGAGAGAGAACGAGAGAGAGAGAGCGAGAGAGAGAGAGCGAGAGAGAGAGAGCGAGAGAGAGAGGGCGAGAGAGAGAGAGCGAGGGAGAGGGGAGATATGAATATTCAGCTTGAGATATTATTTTGATATTCATGTACACATTCCTACATTTCGTGCGCGCGCAGATGTGTGCGTGTGTGTGTTTTGTTGTGTGTGTACAGTTGTATATTGTTACTGGTGTTGTGTCCCCTTTAATAGAGAAAACAAAAGCAAGCCACAATTTAAAACAACTTACTTATTCCAACGCAATCAAATATATTGGGGACACAGCAAACGGACGGAAAATCACGGACACCGATCACATGATCTTTGGCAACGAAATCAGCGTCAGTTGATGCGGAAGGTCTTCAGGGTTAATAAACCGTTTCTGTGGACGTTCTTTCGGATCAGAAATGCCAATATCATTCGTAACATTGTGTACGGCTCAAGTAATCCTTCCCAAAGACCGGCTTCTAAGTTCCACTTTAGAATTCTTTGGGCAAACGTGACACGTTCGAGGGGAGACTCCGGGCATCGGCAAGAATTAACTAGCTGGTCTGCTCCAGAGGATTTTCAAGCCGGACACCATCGATAATTCCCCCCAAATCTCTGGTTTGGCAGTGCTGCCAGGGAGCATTGCCTGTTCGAAATCAACTCTGCAGGCACGGAAACATCGGTCGTCGGTCCAGCTTGAGACGAAAAGAGCGCCGACACTGCACTGGACGTACTCGCCCAGTGTACAAGCAGTGCGGAGTAGTAATGGGTTTATGTGGAACAGCTGATGACATGTGTGTGACGGATCCGGCTGAGTCCATTCTGAAGACTGTACCATCACTTGCTTTAGGTCGATAAATACCAGCTGGGTTTATATACTTTTACTTGTATCAGTCATTTGACTGCGGCCTTG
>NC_068999.1:1980070-1983856 GCF_001194135.2 Octopus bimaculoides
CATCATCATCATCACCATCATCATCACCATCATCATCAACAACAGCAACAACAAAAACACTAAAAAGCATCGCAAACAAACAAAAACAAGCGCAAGAACAATAACAACTGCAAGAATAACATCAATCACAACAGAAATAAGATGAACAACAACTGCAGCATCGCCAACGACAGCAGCAACAACAACAGCAGCAACAGCAGAAGCCAGTTGTTATTAGAACGTTTTACAGTATTTATTATGACAGCTGACATTTTATCACTGTGGAGGTGGGAGGGGAGGACCTGTCTGTCTGTTTGTCTTTGTGCATGTGAATGTACACACACACACGCACACACACACACACACACATACATATATATATATATATATGTGTGTGTGTGTGTGTGTGTGTTATGTATGTATACACACACACACGTGAGAGAGAGAGAGAGAGAGAGAAAGCTGTTTGTATTTGTGTAGATATTTGCTACTGTGTGTGGTTCTATGTACACGTATGTATGCATATATACGTAAAATTATACGTGTATATGTATATGTTTGTGTGTTCAGATACCACAATGTATCATTGGCCAACACACTTAATCGTCAACTGCCCAGTCCACCTGGCTGTACGTCGGTACCACGGATTAGCGAAACTCGCTCTACTCTAGCCAAGACCCTCCCTCAGTCTAATCTACCTGGCTACCACACTTTGATTGTCGTCGCTGAAAAAGAGACACAACTATAAAAGTCTTCTATTAATTCTCATTATTTATTTTGTTCTAAGGCGGCGAGCTGGCAGAAACGGTAGCGCGCCGGGCGAAATGCTTAGCGGTATTTCGTCTATCTCTATGTTCTGAGTTCAAATTCCACCGAGGTTCACTTTGCCTTTCATCCTCTCAGGCCGCAAAAAATAAGTACCAGTTGAACGCTGGAGTCTTAGTCCCACCCCTCAAATTGCTGGCCTTGTGCCAAAATTTCAAATCAATATTTATTCCAACTGTCCTCTGACACTTGCCCAAGGTGCCATGCAGTGGGACTGAACTCGGAACCATGTGGTTGGGAAGTCAACACCTTACCACACAGCCACACCTGCGCCTAATATATATATATATATATATATCATATCTAATATATAATGCGATATATACATTTATTATATACGTACATACATATGTAGATATAAAGAAATACAAATATATATATATATATACATACATATATATACACACACACACACACACACACACACACACACACACACAAACATATAATGTTGTAAGCAGGAAATCAGCTCAAACAGCAGGAATTAATGATGTATACCATCTTCGTTAGTACCAATTTGCAGAAGTTGGTCAATTCCACCCGAAATGGCCGCTTAAGCTAAATCGAAAATCTCTTCACACCGTTTGTTGAAGAATTTTCTTAAAGAATCGCTCTTTTTCGTTGGCCTCTACTCTCCACCTTTGCTGGAATCGATTTAAGAAGTGAAAGAAAGAGAGAGAGGAAGACGAGAAGCAGGGGAAGTGAGGAAGGAAGAAAGAAAGGTCAATAAGGTAGATGTTGGAATGATCCTTTCAAGAATGTAAAACGGAAATTAAAATCTCGCATTCATTAGTGTTTCTACATCGGAGCAGTTTTACACTTTTAACATTGTGAACGTTTAAGAATACGAAAGAGGGTGGAGGTGGCGGCTGTGAAGATGGTGGCGGGGGGGACCGTCTATATGAGCGAGCGGACGGGCAGGCGGGTGCGTGTATGTGTATATGTGTGTGTGTGTGTGTGTGTGGTGTATACAGACGTGTTTATGTGTGTGTGAATATATATACATATATATATAGAGAGAGAGAGAGCGAGAGAGCGAGACGGAGACAGAGAAAGGCGGAGAGGAAGAGATACAGAGAGATTTATATACAGAGACTAAGATAGATTCATACATGCATATATATGTATGTATATATGTGTGTGTCTATATATACACATACATACATACATACGTATGTGTGAGTGTGTATGTACGTATGTATGTATGTATGTATGTTTGTATGTATGTATGTTTGTATGTATGTATGTATGTACATATACACAGAGGAGGAGAAAAAGAAAGAGTGAATATCCATGCGTGTGCGTCCGCGAGTATGTGTGTATATGTGTGTCCATGTTTGTGTGTGTGAGTGTATATATATATATATATGCGTGTATGCGCGTGTGTGTGTCTGTGAGTGTGTAAGTGCGTGCGTGCGTGCGTGAGTGTATGCATGTATGTATTCGAAGAACACAAGCCTTTCGCAACGTTTTCTTCCTTTCGTTTCTTCTTCTTGTTTCACAGGAATCAGCTTCAAGTTGGAAGCTAGATTCTTGAATTCTAACTTTGACGTAGAGTAACGTTGTGGTCGGTGTTGGTTAACCAACGTTTTGGAAACATCGCCAAGACCTGAGTATAAAAAAACTGTTAATGCAACAATCTGTCGATTTGAGATTTTGGTGACGTTTATTCTTTCCATTTTTTTAAATATCTTTATTTTATTTTTATCAAGAGAGTTTGGTGGAAAAGAACCGTTGACAACAAACTAGATTAGCTATACAACGACCAAACATGGCATCGAAGGTCCCTGTCTTCACACATACACTATAATATGTCCAGGACAGATCATCCCACCAAAAGACCCAGTCTGCCTAGCTGTACGTAGATAGGTACCACACTGTGTTATAGTTCACTGTACTCTGTCCATGACCAACACGTTTAATTGTCAATGGCTCAGTCTACTTAGCTGTAAGTAGGTACCACAATCTAGCGTAGTTCACTGTAATGTGTCCATGACCAACACAGTTAACTCTCGACAGTCCAGTTTAATAAAAGGTAGTGAATTAAGCTCATGTTTTTGGTAAATCTTTTATAAAGAATCAAGACAGGTGAAACGATACCTATTTGAAGCACATTTATATGTGTTTGTGTATATATGTATATATATGTACTTATGTATGTATGTATGTATGTATGTATGTATGTATGTGTATGTATGTAGGTGTGTATGTATGTATGTATGTCTAAATCACATATAGACGTACAAATTTGTTTGCGCGTCTGAGCAATAACTTCGTTCGTGTTTATATGAGTGCGCATATCTACGTATTTGCGCACGCGTCCGGATGTGTATTCATCACTTTTTTATGTATAGAACAACGCCCTCTTGTGCCCATCCTGATAATTACACAATAACTGCTTTATACAAGAGTGTGCAGTACTGACCTCATTGCACGGTCTTTAATTCATGTTGTGGTTAGATAAGGCCTCTGAACTCCTTGCCAAATGTATGCTGCCCCTGTATGTGTGTGTGTGTGTGTGTGTGTGTGTGTGTGTGTGTGTGTGTGTGTGTGTGTGTGTGTGTGTGTGTGTGTGTGTGTCTGTTTGTATGGTTTTATTTTTTTTAATGTTTCATCCGTAGAGATAGAGCTGGTTTCTTCTTCAAAAACAAAGCTCTTTCATTGAAACTTGGTCGTTACCGACTAGAAAATCTTGTATGTATGTATGTATGTATGTATGTATGTATCTATCTATCTATCTATCTATGTATGTATGTGTGTATGTGTGTATGTATGTGTGTGTGTATATATGTATCTCTGTGTATGTGTATGCATGTGCGTATGTTTCTGTCTGTGCACACGCGCACACGCGCGCATACGTACACATATAAACCCACAAGACCACCCATCCTTACGCGCACACACATGCGCATTAGTACACACGAACACATACACACACACACACACACACACACACACACACACACACGAACACCCCCCCCC
>NC_068999.1:1983875-1984822 GCF_001194135.2 Octopus bimaculoides
ACACACACACACACACATACCACACACATCTCCATAACAATTTCGTCAGATTCCCAGAAAATAACAGCGAGGAAATCTTTTGATAATTTTCTTGAGATTCTATGGAAACTGTTTCTGGAGAATTCTGGATACAACTGGAAGGAACTGGATTCTGGAATGAAAGAGGGGGAGGATAAGGAGAAGAAGAGGAAAAGGAGGAGTGACACTTATACACACACACACGCACATATATGTACGTGTGTGTGTGTGTGTGTGTGTATGTATATATATATATGCACACATACATATATGCCTACAAATATATACGTATATGTATGAATGTATATATATATGTGTGTGTGTGCGCGCGCGTTGGATTTTTCAGAAGTGCCCCCACCTTCGTTTTTCCGCCAAAACCACCGCCACTGCCGCCGTCGCTGCGTTACCGATCCCCCACCTCCACCTGAAATTACACAAGTGCAGTATACGCAAACAGTTTGCAACGACGTCTTTGAAATGCATGTCATGTTCTTCTGACAAATTAAGAAACGGTGGCGGAAGATTGAGTCGATGTGAATTCTTGGAATCCATCCACCGCTAACAGCTTCCCCTCTGCGTGGTTCGCCTTACCAATGCCACACTAACGAAGACAACCCTTTCGTCAAGGCGCAACTGAGGCACCAACTAGATGTACATGTCTCTACATACTCGATCGACCTGCTAGAAATAACTGCTAAATCTTCCTTAACACTTCCGCACTTAAGTCAGTCATATCTGGATAAAATAATCGTCCTGTTTTATGTTAAAACCGACCAGATCTGTTCTCTTACACTGACCCTGCAATGTCATAAACAATCGTTATCAAAACTTCGAATCTACTTGATAATGCCTGATTAATTAGGTGGTGGTGGTGGCAACGGGTAATGGTGGTGGGTGGGGGTAATGGTGAGGGTGGAGTGGCGGCAGTG
>NC_068999.1:1985190-1986704 GCF_001194135.2 Octopus bimaculoides
GTGGTGGTGGTGGTGGTGGTGGTGGTATTGGTGGCTGGTGGTGAGCAATGTTCCAGTAGAACTTTTGATCAATCATTCAGTTTATAGCCACTGTCTTTTTTTTTGGTTTCATTTTTCTTTTTGTTCATTTAGACATTGTCTACCTAGAACTATCTTACATAAGGTATGCGTCTGTTTCGAGATAGATCTCTTAAAGTTTTAGCCACTATTTCTCGCAGGTCGTGTAACAACCCAACAAACACAGAGGTAGAGGGTATCTTCTTCGTGGGGGTCCAACGGCTAAAATGCCAAGTTCGCAAGAACCAGTCGGGGGTACATTTGCACTGATAAAAATAATGAGTCTTCTTTGCATTTTGCAACTCGAGACGTTATTCTGCACGCAATCACGCAAAGCAATATGAATTATAATGTTAGACAGACGTAATTAACAAAGTAATTATAATGTTTGAAATGTTTGCACCATCATACATGCCATCAATAATATAAAAGAAGATGGGCGGGGAACTCAGCCATCATCAGACCACCACTCTCGATACCACCAACGCCGACCCAACTGGAGCAACAGAAGGGGTTTTGGAAACGGGGAAAAATGTGGGCAAAGTCAAAGGGTCATTTTTTTGTTACACCTTATATAAAATGCATATATATGTGTGTGTGTATGTATATAAATATGTGTGCGTACATGTGCGTGTGTGCGCGCGCACGTGTGTGTGTGTGTGTGTGTGTGTGTGTTGGTCTGATGATGTAAACAGTAAAAATAGAGCTCAAAACATGATTATATATTTTTTTTATTATTATTTGCTTCTGCTCAATATTAATATATACATATATATATATATATATTTATATATATATATATATATATAGAGAGAGAGAGAGAGAGAGAGAGAGAGAGAGAGAGAGAGAGAGAGAGATGCATGCATGTATATGATCAGAGACGTTCCAGCCATGACCATATCGTCTACGTGCAGGGAAACTATAAAACGATACCTAACATGTCCTTTTGGAAAAAAAGAAACAATTATTCTAGAAAAAAAATTACCAGGTGATTAGACTGCTATTTCTAGCATTTCGAGTGCCAATGTGCAGCTTCTCCGAGGCTCTTTAAAATATTAGAGGACAATAGAAGTAGTGTTTGGAGAATGACTTGGGGGGGGGTGTACATATGATTATAGCTTACACACATACACGTATAAACCCACATATACACTTATATACACAGACACGTATACATATATATAGATATTTACGTATACAGAAAGTTATATATACGCACGCACTCATAATATATGTGTGTGTGCGCGCGCGTACACTCACACACATGCATACATATACACACACATACATTCACACTGTCGCACAAATTCACAGCAGCATCTTCATCTGCGGTAGCTTCTTCACCATCATCATCACCATCATCACCATCATCATCATCATCATCATCTTCACCATCATCACCATCATCATTGACCTCAGCATTCTAAGAACCCATCATGGTTACATTTACTCTTCTG
>NC_068999.1:1986826-1989388 GCF_001194135.2 Octopus bimaculoides
ACCCCACCCTGCACCTCAAAGATTTCCATCAATCCGGAACAGTTTCTGGTATTAATTTAGAACATTCTAAAATGCTCAACATATCAGAAGAATACGGTGGCTTGTCTACTTAATTACAACACACTCACACACACACATACACACACACACACACAAACACATGCATATTTATGTGCATATATGTGCGTGTGTATACGTATATGTATTTGTATATGTATGCATGTATGTATGTATGTGTATATATATATATATATATATATACGTGTGTGTGTGTGTGTATGTGTGTGTATGTATGTATGTATGTGTATGTATAAATGTATGCACGTATGTATGTATAAACTTAGAATTGCTTTCTTGATTCGGTTACTATTTATTTGATATATATATATATAGTGTGTGTGTGTGCGCACGCGCGCGTGTGCGTGTGTGTGTGTGTGTGATTCGTCACAATAGTTTCTGTACCAACTCTGCTTGCCACGCCAGTTTACGCAAATATATATGTGTGTGTGTGTGTGTGTGTATGTGTAGATTCACTGGGTTTTATATAACTGGAACACATTTACAACGTAAATTAACGATGAAATAAAAAGAAATAGAGCAAAGTGAAACAATAGGAATGAAACAAAAGTTAAGGTAAAATCCACAGGCACAGGATACGATCAGGCAGGATAGAAGTTGGGACCCCGTTAATGTGAAACGAAATTCTCAACCACACATTCATGTCTTCACATAGACCCGTCTCTACTCATATATATATACACACATATATATAGTAAATCCGAAAACAAACGAACAACAAACACACACAAAATGAAACAACACGTGGGCGTCGTACATGCGAAGTATTAGCAGACGCTCGGGGAAGGAAAGAAAGGTGGTTTAACGTTTCGAACAGATGCTCTTCTTCAGAAACAGAGGAAAGTCCAATAGAAAAGGAAGACAGAGGAAACAAAATAGCCAAACAATATATATGTAGGTATGTGTGTATATGCATATGCGCGTGTGTGTTTGATTGTGTAAAGTAAGACATGAACCAATATATATGTGTAGAACTCAAAATTAAGAGTTCAAAATTTAATAAAGATGATATAAAATTCGTTAAAGAAATGCGGCGTTACTTCTAGTTACACATCTTGTTAAAAAAAAAGACATTATTCTTCAGGCGTTAAAGAAAAACTTATGATCAAAGGAAAAGATTACACAGAACATATAAGAACACACACACACACACACACACATACACATACACACAAAAGATGTAAATGTGTGTGCATGCGTGTGTGTATGTGCGCGCGCGAGTGTGTATGTGAGTGTGTGTATTCCTTTTTACGATGAAACTGAAAGTTATTTGTGCTCTACATAGGAAAGATGCTACCAGGCAATGATATGGTTTGAAACTTGACATAGATAAATTAACGACGGAAATCTGAGCGACCGCCATATTGGAAGAAAAAAATACCGACGACAACATCATAATAACAACATCATTGCCATGGATAGACAGAACAGAGAAGAAATTCAGAGAAAAAAGAAATCGACAACAACATGGAAACCTTTATGATTCTTGTGAAAGACTTCGAAGACATTCAAGAGACTTTAAGAAGGGAAGAAAAAAAAAAGAGAAGAAACGAAATTCGTCTTTGACAAGCATTGATGATATTGTAAAGAAATATTGGTGAAAGAAGTTAAACTACATTTGGTGGAACCAATGTGTTTTGCAATGCAAGAATGAGTTCTTAACTCACAAGTAGTACCATATTCTATGGCAGTGGGTCGAGTTGTGTTGATTCTCGAATCGACGATACTTGAATGAGGAAACAGTCTTAAAGACATGTTCACTTGTTTAAACATTTCAAGCAAAGATATTCACAGGAATAATGGTTAAAGAAAGAGTGATTCTATTCAAAATGAGAGTGGCAGAGGAAGGGGGAGAGAAAGAGAGGGTAAAGGAATAATGCACACAGCAATTAAAAGAGCAAGCGTCGCAGAAGAAGAACCTTGGCTATGAAGAATTTTAAATGAATAGAGAAATCAGGAATGGTAGGTGGGGGGAGAAAGTCTGGTGGAATCTAAAAGAGAAAATCTGTTTAAAATCGCAGAGGAATTAATGCCTTGAAGCAGATTTAAAACAAAACTTCTTTCAGTGAAGTGTTCTCTTTATTTATATAAAGTTCAGATGATATAGAGCGTGAAAATCAAATTGAGAGAAATGGAAGTGACGTCAGAGTTGTGGTGGTCGTGGTAGGAAAACGAGAGAGAAGACAGCTGAGGTTTTGTGGAGTTGAGAAGTATTTGTGAATGGTTATATTTAAGGGTGATATATAAAAAGCAGACTGGACATAGGAAATACTGGATTACGAAGGAGAGATTAGGACGACGAGAGAGGAGATAGAGAGGGGTAGGGAGAGAGAGAGAGATGAACGGCTAGATAGGGAGAAAGACAGGAAGAGTTGGGGGTCGTGTGTGTCTATGTGTGTGTATATATATATTTGTGGTTATGTATATATGTATGCATGGTCCTATGTATGTATTTATATATAGGTGTGTATATACATATATATA
>NC_068999.1:1989398-1991305 GCF_001194135.2 Octopus bimaculoides
TGTATGTATTTATATATAGGTGTGTATATACATATATATACGTACATACATACATATATACATATGCACACATACATATATAAATACATATATATATATATAGTAGTAGCAGCAGCAGCAGCAGCAGCAGCAGCAGCAGTAGAAGTAGTAGTAGTAGTAGTAGTAGTAGTAGTAGTAGTAGTAGTAGTAGTAGTAGTAGTAGTAGCGGTGATGGCGGCGTTTCTGTTGAGTTGATAGTAGATTCTCGAGAAAGACAGTTTCTGCAATTTGTTGCTGCGGCACAACCTGCCCAAATCTGTTGTCATCAACAGCAATCGAATGTGTATGTGAGTGCCGTGCACTTTACGTCGGTGCCGCCATCAGGTGAACGTTGCCTGAACAAAAAGAATGTTGCATCTGACGTCACGTGCCGAAGTGGTCGCAGAGCAACGAAAAATGAAGTGTTTTGCTCAAGAACATAATGCATGACCGGATCCAGGAATCGAAACCGCAGTCTCGCAATCGTGAGTGCAACACCATAAACGCTAGGTCATGCGCCCTTGACTGTATTTACTGTCCACAGTATTATTCAAACAGATTTTTTCGAGGTAATTGGCAATACAATTTATATTAATTACATCAGTACACGGTATGTGGCACTTTTGGTAAACATTGGCAAAGGACAAGAACGCTACCGCTGGCAAATCCAATTCCTAAAAGACCATTCCATTGTCAATCGAAGAAATTACCGCTAATGTAAAGGAATCGAAGCATCAACGCAGTCCATGAATTTGCATTAGTCTGTGTTGTTACCTGTATCCTCAGGTAGAAGTTCTTTGTCTTTATTCTTCTGATGAAGAACTAAAAGAGTTTGGTTATATTCCAACGTCACGCAAGAAATACACCGAGTATGCAAAGAACAATGGCTTGCATTCGCATTGCGAAAGACGGCGGAAAGATGTTTCGGGTACGGATGGAATGTAAGGGTATTTTATCGATTTCAGTTTTTCACTTCTATTTTAATTTCGTCGATGCTTTGAAGGGTTAAAAGCAAAACTGACCTCCACGAGATTTGAACTCTTAAACCCTAGGACTTACAAGAGGGTGTTGAAAAGTCCCTGGCTTTAAGGGTCTTGCGAAAGGCCTGGCTGGAGGCCCAAACTTCCGAGTTATTTTACAGGGCTTAGAAAAGTTGAAGGACCGCTCCAATAAGTGTGTGAATCTGAGAGGGAAATATGTTGAATAAAATTATAATGAACTGATCTATCAATCTATCTATCTATCTATCTATTTATTTATCTATTTATCTATCTCTCTTTCTATATCTCTCTCTCTATCTATCTGTCAGGCAGGCAGACGGACGGACGGACGGATAGATGGATGGATGGATGGATGGATAAATAGATTCACAGACAGACAGACAGATAGATAGATAGATAGATAGATAGATAGATAGATAGATAGATAGATAGATAGATAGATAGTGGGTGGGTAGTAGAGAGATATGGAAATACATGGAAAAGACACTGTGAGAGAGAGAGAGAGAGAGAGAGAGAGAGAGAGAGAGAGAGAGAGAAGTGATGGGGTAATGTTTGAGCAGTGAGGGTAGTGGTGAGATTGCGAGGTCAGGTCAAGTTATCCAAACAGAAGAGATTCTTATTGTGGCGAGATTCTGGTCTGACTGGTTTACCATTCCATATCGATCAGTTGAGACACAAGAGATTCCGGTTGAATAGGTTTACAGAGAGAGAGGGGGGAAGGGTGAGAAGGGGAGACACTGGAGAGAACGGCTTCTTCAAAGCAAAGCATGGAATTAGTTCGTGATATTAATTTTTAGCTTAGAGAGAAACAGAGAGAGAGAGAGGAGGTCGAGAGAGAGAGAGAGAGAGAGGGCTCGAGAGAGAGGGCTCGTGAGATAGAGAGAGAGA
>NC_068999.1:1992215-1996340 GCF_001194135.2 Octopus bimaculoides
GAGGGAGAGAGGGGGGAGAGAGGGAGAGAGATAACAAAGGATTTCAAGAACCGCATTTCAAATGGAGAATGAACAGCGGGACTTTCAATATCGTCTGCTTCTTTGGATTCCACTATGGAAGACTTACGATGTACACACACGCACACACACGCGCACACACACATACGCACACACGCGCACTCACACACACACGTGCACGCACGCACATACGCACACATACGCACGCACGCACAAACAAAAGCAAATATACACGCACGCAATAAATGAAAAGCACGCATACACACTAGCTTCTAGATATTATATGTGCGTGTTTGTGTGTTTGTGTGTGTTTGTGTTTGTGTGTGTATGTCTATGTATGTATGTATGTATGTATGAGTGAATGTATACATGTGTGTATGTGCGTATGCGCCCTGGCCTTAAACTGCAACCTGTGGTGAAGCTCCAGTTTGGGCGTTTCTGGAGTTAGAGCAGAGGGTCGTATCACCTCTTGATTACCATCATTCCCAGGTTTGTTCAGACTGAGAACGGTAAACCTATCAGGCTCCCATCCGTGGCTTTAACTACATTTCCCGAAGCTAGAAAAGGCTCCTGTTGTTGTTGACAAGCCGTTGGGGAAGGCAGCTCTTCTTGGAGAAGGAAACTCTGGCATAAATTTGGCAGCCGAAATAGCATCAGCCATCTTGCAATGTTTGTGACTGAGACCTGCTGTGGCGACCGTGAGAGCGGCAGGAGCGGTTGTTACAGGCTTTTGTCGCTCAACTCCAATGACCTACAGATGTCTCACTGTCGATTCTGTGAAAGGGCTCATCATGTGACTCCATGAGGAAATCATCATCATCATCATCATCATCATCGTCGTCGTCGTCGTCTGCATCTATGTGTCTTTTTATCTTTCATCTTTTACTTGTTTCTGTTATTAAACTGTGGTCATGCTGGGGCATCACCTTTAAGAATTTCAGACGAACAGATCGACCCTAGAAAACTTTTTTTTCTTAGGCCTGGTACTTAATTATTTCATCGTTGCTTTTGCAAAACCGCTAAGTTACAAGGAAGTAAATACACCAACACCGGTCGTCACACACACATACGGATTCATACATGCACACACACACACACATACACGCACATACATGCATACATAGATATATATCTGTTAGCATACATACACATTTATACGTACTTATTAATCACATCATACGTGTATAAGCAAACACGCGCAGGCACATACATACACACGCACAAACACGTGCCAGTTTTGTTTATATGTGTGCGTGTTTGTGTGTGCATACACATATATCTATCTACCTATATATATATATAAATGTGTGTATGTATGTATGTATGTATGTATGTATGTATGTATGTATGTATATATATATATGTGTATGTGTGTATATATATGTACACATCAGCATACCTTATCACAGAAGGATAGGTATATCTAAATAAATAGCTCTAAAACAAACATGCACTCGCCACCCATATACTCTCATACACATATACATATGTATGTATAAAAGCATATGAACATTCATGTATCTATATGTATGTACATGTATATACATATATATATTTATATCTACATATACATACATGTATATAGATATATACCCTTTACTCGTTATATATATACCTACATAAAAAGCAAGATGGCAGCGAAGATTCTTTGGCGACGTTCAATGGCGTATGTACCGGAAGCTATCAGTGTGTGTGTGTGTGTGTATGTGTGTGTGTGTGTGTGTGTGTGTGTGTGTGTGTGTGTGTGTGTGTGTGTGTGTGTGTGTGTGTGTGTGTGTGTGTGTGTGGATAATGTTGCAGGAACGCGCACGCTTCACTGAGTTGCATACTCAGAAGAAACGGCAAATGTCTTGATCGGAACAACTGAAGTGAGCATGGATTGGTGTTATGCTGTAAAGATCTTCCTATGTTTGGACATTGGTGAAAAGCATGTGTATATACAGGCTGGTGCAGGCATACATCTGTGTGTATTTGTGTGTGTGTGTGTGTGTGTGTGTGTGTATGAATCTATGTATGTTTGAGGGAGAAAGCGAAACGGGTAATCGATATTTGCATCTAAAACATTTAGATATTTGATCAAATACGTATGTAGATAGATATATAGATAGATAGGAATCCGAATCTATGAACATGTGTGACTATACACACACACATATGCATATATACATATGTGTGTGTGTCTTTGTATAATACGCATATATATACATGTGTGTATGTATTATGTATGTATGTATGTATGTATGTACGTACGTACGTATATATGTATGGATGCATGGGTGGATGGATGGATGGATGGATGGATATATATATAGATAGCAGCTGTATAGATAAGTGAATGTATATTCGTTGTAAAGCCTTGCGCTGATCAATATCCTGTGAATTGAATTTGGTGAAGGTAAACTATGCGGAAGCTTGTCTTATCTTATATGTGTGTGTGTATATATATATATATATATATATATATATATATATATATATATATATGTATATGTATATCGTGTCATTTGAACAAAAATTATAGCGTTCCATACAATCTAAAGACTGGAATATATTAGCAAAGATACATATATATGTTAACTGTTTATCGATGGACTAATAGTTTGGCTGGACGAAGTGTTGCTGCTTATAGCCCGATCCTATTCTCCCTCTTTAGCGTCCATCTTCTTTTATTCAACCTGAACGAGGCTGCCACTTGTAGTTAGAGCTTGAAACATTATAGTGATATGCACAGCGTCTCTCGTTGTTTGATTGAAAGCAAGCGTTTGGACATTAAATTTCTGTATGACGTGTTGGTTCTGTGTACAGATGTTTACGGACGGGTGTATGCGCGGCGGCTGTGCATGTGTATGTGTTAAATGTGGATATATTTTGACCACGATATCATCCCTCAACTGATCCGTCTATGAATTTATCACTTGGTAAATATATTGATTTATATGAAGGGTACAGAGGAGAGATTTGAACTAAAGACTTAAAACTATCCATCTATCCATCCATCTTCTCCACTCACCATCTCTGGGTGGGTTGTGGGGTAAGGTCCTCAGGCACCTCCATCTCATTCGTGTTCTACTGTCGGTCTTCAGCAGCCGGCTCGTCTTGAAGAATCCGTCTTGCGATTCTTTCCTGTGACGTTCTAATCACATGGCCATAGTAACCGAATTTCGGAACTCTCAGTGAAGGGAAACTAAATTCTATAAATACATTAAGTCGACCGTCTACATTTTCTGACACTGCAATAGTTTATTAATAAGAAATTGAATAATTATTAATTAATTGATTGATTGGATTGATTCGTTGGTTTATTTGGTTGATGAGCTGTTTGATTCTTTTTTATTGATAATGTATTTCGTCGATCGAGTAATTGGTTCATCATCGATTGACTGATTGATTGATGAACAATTCGATGGATTACTTAATTCTATATAAATAAATCGAACTTTTTATTTCTGTTAATGTTTGATTGTTTTGTTTCCATTTTTTATGCTTCTATGTATGTGTGGTTAATTGTTTGAACAGCTGCATGTTGGATCCGTTAAAGAAGCCGAGTAACTGGCAGGTAGATATTTGAATGAAGATGGACAGACTTCAAGAGAGGAAACAAAGAATAATAGTACCTACCAATCACTCGATCGATCATTAAACCAATCTATATTATTATCAGTCGATCTAGATTCCAGTGAATCAATCGACCACTTAGTTTAAATATCAATCAATCAATCAATCAAACAATACAAAAATCAATTATACAACGAATAAATCAATCGATAAAACAAGTATTGAACTAAGCAATCAAACGATCGAACAATCTATCAACTGCTCGATAGGTCAATTAATCAACAATCAATCAATGAGTCAATAATCAATCAATTTATCATTTAATTGATGGACAAAGAATACGATCTAACAGCCAGAAAGTTAGTTAACTAATCAAGGGATTGATTAGTTATTGAAGAACTTGTATAACATAGAAAGTTAGATAAAGAGAGAGAGAGAGAGAGAGAGAGAGAGAGAGAGAGAGAGAAACAGACAGACAGACAGACAGACAGACAGACAGACAGATAGATAGATAGATAGATAGATAGATAGATAGATAGATAGATAGATAGA
>NC_068999.1:1996580-1998903 GCF_001194135.2 Octopus bimaculoides
ATATATATATATATATATATACATACATATATATACATAGAAACATACATATTGCACGTACATATCAAACTACATATAGTGGATATGTGTTTAAATATACACATGCATACTTGAAAATTAGATTAGAAGCACATTATCTACACTTAATGCATACAACAATGTATATGTGTATATGTATGTCTGTATGCGTTTTCCTGAACGTGTGTGTGTGTGTGTCTATGTGTATGCGTTTCGCTATTGTCTGCCTGAGCTTGCCCTTGTTTATATATAATCATCATCGCTTTCCGTTTTCAAAAGTCTTCCTCTACTTTCCAAACGATTTTCTTGTTGATAATCAAACTTAATCAGAGAACTTCGATCAAATAATAACAGATCGGTTTTATTCTCACCCGAAATAATCTCATTCCAAGTTTCTCACCTCTGACCCGTTCACCTTTCAACTGTTCACCTTAATTAGGGCTCGTCTGATAGAAACTTGGCCATCAATGGATTCTACTAAATGGAAAATATGAAAATCTAGTGTTCTGATATTTTCCTTTAAAAACATTCCTCGATAAATGAATCTGGAAGAAGTGAATAGTGTTTGAGCACCATTTCTTTCAGAAATGGAAGAAATCAGACGACAGCTGGGGAATGTGGAAATCGGAGGAAAGGAATATGTGAGGGGGTTTGTCTGTGATAGGAAGATAGGAAGAAGTAGTTAGAGGTGAGAAGGTAGTAAAGGAAAATGAACGACAGAGATTGATGTGAAGGACAAGGGACAGATAAATCAGAAAAAGAGAGAGAGAAAGACACGCATGAAAAGAGAGAAAGAAAGAGAGAGAAACAAATTCATAAACAGAAAGAGAAACAGAGAAACACACGCACACATAGAGAGAAAGAGTAAGAGAAAACACATATACAGAAAGAGAGAGAGAGAGAGAGAGAGAGAGAGAGAGAGAGAATGTGTGTGACTGACAGTGTGTGTGTGTGTGTGTGTGTGTGTGTGTGTGTGTGTGTGTGTGAGAACAAACAAGAGAAAAAATGAAAAGAGAAAGAGAAGAGTAGAAAAGGAAGTATAAAGACAACGCAAAGACACACATTTTGAGGTGGTTTAATCTAAACCTCCATTACATGGCTGATTCTTATTTAATCGATCGGTGAAAGACAAGCTGTAAAGTCAATCCTGGTGAGATTTGAAGTTAAAATGTTCGTGTCAAAAATAAGTTTGATGTTGCTGTTGTTGTTGTTTGGTCAAAGAGGAAAGAGATTTCTCTTCGTCCCATTCAGTCTCGAAACAGCATGTAATAAAGTGCGATAATGTGCAGGTCATTGTCCGCAATTTGAACCCGCGATCATCTAATCGTGCGCTCAAGACATTACCCACAAAGCCTCGCTCCTTCACATATATAGTGTACATATACACCAACATATACAAAAAGAAAAGACTGGCACTTCGTCGGTCACGACGACGAGCGTTCCACTTGATCCGATCAACAGAACAGTCTGTTCTTGAATTTAACACGCAAGTGGCTGAGTACTCCACAGACACACATAGCCTTAACGTAGTTCTCAGGGAGATTCAGCGTAGACACAGAATGTGACAAGGCTGGCCCTCTTGAATTACAGGTACAACTCATTTTGCCAGTTGAGTGGACTGGAGCAAAAGTGAAATAAAGTGTCTTGCTCAAGGACACGACGCTCTTCCGGGAATTGAACTCACTACGTTACAATCGTGATCTGAATACGTTAACCACTGAGCCACGCTATTGAAGAACAACATCCTCTCGCTCTCTCTCTCACACAGAACGAGAGTGAAGCAAGTGAGAGCACGACGATGGTGTCTCGCCATTTCCCACTTTCTTCTCTCCATCCTCCTCTCACCATCACTCTCCTGGCACCAGCTGAATTACAGTTCTGTAGAGAACAACAAATCCACGGCATTTAAGGAAATGTCTATCGCAGAATAAATGTGTGTATATGTGACAAAATTGGAGACGCTTCACGCCAAATGACGTCATACGTCTTCACATCACATGCTTCTCTCGCTCTTTCTCGCTCTCTCTCTCGCTCTCTCTCACTCTCTCTCTCTCTCTCTCTCTCTTGCTCTCACTCCCACCCTTTCTCCCTCTCTCTCTCTCCTGCTCTCTCTCCCTCCCTTTCTCCATCTCTCTCTCTCTCTCTCTCATTATGTTTCCGGGTTTTTTTTTTTTAGGTTGACATATTTTCTCAGTGTTATTCAGATTTTGTACGATAACCCAGACTTTAGTGCCCCTCGGCGACCGGCTTGCCTGTCAAATGCATAGCGCCTCACACACACACACACACACACACACACACACAC
>NC_068999.1:1999175-2000873 GCF_001194135.2 Octopus bimaculoides
TGTGTGTGTGTGTGTGTGTGTGTGTGTGTGTGTGTGTGTGTTTGTGTTTGTGTTCTTTTTCATAGACTTTTGAGTCCGAATAAGACCTGCACAAATGATATGTTTATAGTGATGAAATGTATACGCTGCATATTACCTCACCCCCTCCTTCAAATCGACGTTACCTGAACAGGTGCGCTTTGTATCACACACCAAGTGTCAAAGTGATCGCAAAGCAACTTGAGATGAGGTGTTTTTGCTTAAGAACTCAACGCACCGCCCTGTCTGGGAATTGAAACTACAATATCGTGATCGTGGGTGCAACACCCAAACCACTAAGCTATGCATTTATACATGCACGTCGACACACACGCGTGTATGTGTGTGTATATATAAATACGTTCGCATACATACACACGTACGTACATACAAATATACATACATACATACATGCATACATACATACATGCATACATACATACATGCATACATACATACATACATACATACATACATACATACATACAGAGTACCTTTTCTGCCCAAAGTTATACATCGTCTCTCGATCAGATTAAAGATATCTGAATACAAACGAAAACTTCAACTCTCATATTTGTGCATTGTTCCTTTGACTATAAATATGCTAGAATAATTCCAAAACGCCTCATTTATAGGATAATTACTTCTTTAAAATAATATCCATTTACCTTTACCCTGAAATATTTCTGAGGCGAAATCTGGCAACGAAATGATCAATATTTCAACCCTTTTTACTCTTCTCAGCTTCAGTAAAATCTGAACTTCTTTCACTCTTTTTGTCATACAGCTCATTTATATTCTGTAGTTTAGGTAAATACATATGCATACGTAGAATTAATATATTTTCTGTAAATCTTCCTGACCTTGTATTGTTTATTGCTTTTACCGTCGCTGAAAGGCTCTGTAAGAACGTGTTCCTATGTGCATATATATGTCTATTAGTAGCTTAGTTCATGTGTGTGTATATATATATATATATATATATATATAAGATTTCATATTCTTCCATTGCTTCTAAAGCCATAATTGATATGCTGAGTTTTTAGAAATCTGCCGGGCTTTTTTTTTTTTAATAACAATGGACGCCAGCTATCTTAAATCTAATGTCTATCTTCTATCTAAAAATGAGACAGAAATTATATTAGGTTAAAACTACTCAACCGTTAATTTTGCTGATAATGTTATTTTCATTGGTATAATGAAGAGCCGTGAGACTTGTATTATAGAAGCAAAAAAAGAAAAGAAGAACGAAACGATAAAATATACAGCAAAGGAACAGTATTTCGCTTGCTGGCAAAACAGATTCAGGTACAGTCTAATGACTGAAGAAAGCAGACGACACAAAGAAAAATACTAGCGCCATATTGTTTCATAAATATCATAGGCGGTTTTTTTGTAAGATGATTGTCTTTGCCAAAGACAAACTTGTCACCACTAAAATGAAACGAGCTTTAGAGACAAGTAACTAAATGTGTAAAACTCTCTAATTACATTCACCCAACTCCGTCTAGTTTTGTTTTCACTGAAAGTTAATATACCGTTAGCGACAGCCAGTGTATGCGAGTACATACAAATACATATATGCTTCTATATGTATATATGCGTTTGTGTTGTGTGTCTGTATGTATATATATATGCATTTATATATATATATATATATATATATATATATATATATAT
>NC_068999.1:2001348-2003696 GCF_001194135.2 Octopus bimaculoides
TGTGTGTGTGTGTGTGTGTGTGTGTGTGTGTGTGTGTGTGTGTGTGTGTGTGTGTGTGTGTTCAAAAGTGTGTCGTTCTTATGAGCTTCGATAATCAAAGACCTGTAAATTCTATCTCCGTACAACTCATTCTTGGATAAATCAAGACAACAGATTCAACGTCAAACTAAAAGCCATAATCATTGAGATTCTTTACTGTATTGTTGGTGTTGTTGTTGTGGCTGCTGTTGTTGTTGTTGTTGTTGTTATTGCTGCTGTTGTTGCTGTTGTAGTCCAGCAGTCCAGTGATCAAAGACATTCCACCCGTGGCCATTCTGTCATTAGAGAGATAGATAAATAGATAGATAGATAAATAGATAGATAGATAAATAGATAAAGAGAGAGAGAGAGAGAGAGAGAGAGAGAGAGACAGACAGACAGACAGACAGACAGACAGACAGATAGACAGACAGGCAGGTAGATGGATGGATAGATTGACAGAGAGAGACGTAGATAGATAGATAGATAGATAGATAGATAGATAGATAGATAGATAGATAGATAGATAGATAGATAGATAGATAGATAGATAGATAGATAACCTATTCCGTGACCTGAAATGATAAATCTTTTGAATCATTCCAGATTGAAATATGTTCATTAAATGTCTCTTAATTACTTAGGTTATTAGTGATCAATTATTGACGTTAATCCGTCCATAAATTCTCTATGCATCTTCACTAATCCGTCCTTTGTTTATTTAATACGGCCGACATTTTCAAAGACGCTTTATTTGTCCGTTTGTCTCGCTGTCCGTCTCCCTTCTTTTGTACAATTTTCATCATGAAGTCATTTGATTACGGAGCCGTCTGCTGTTGTAGATGGAAGCATCACGTCGCTCCTAATTATCGTAACAATTACTATGTTACTACAGCAATAACATCAACAACAACAACAACTACTACTACTACTACTACTACTACTACTACTACTACTACTACTACTACTACTACTACTACTATTGTTGCTGCTGCTGTTGAGATAACCGCAGCAACAATAAAAACAATAACATCTGTTGCAGCAGCAATCGTATTTAATATCTGTAAATGACTGCAAGAAATGGCCGACGAATATCAGCGATGACTCAACTGCAGTACTTGTTTGGTCCTTTAATATGCCCATTCCGAAATATGTATCCATTTAACCGAACATACATGTGGACAACATGGATTACTTTTACTCACAGAGTATACAACTTTATAATTTACAGCAGCGCTAAATAGAGGATCCTCAACCTGGTCACCCAGAAGATTTGTCTGACGATCGCAAGGATTTGAAATTCCTGATCGTAAATTAGAGCGCATTTTGAGAGGTTGCGGGCCATCAGTGGCGGGAAAGTTGTTTCTGTGCCTCTAAAACTACCGGACGGAGATTGCGATTAGAATGATAATAGACCGTTGTGGTTAGGATTTCCTTGGGTTAAATAATATTAGCATCAATCAAGACATTAGAACAAATGAAGTTGAAATTCTGTTGGAGTTGATAAACAATTTTGTCGTTCCGTGGTTAATGAATTAAAATTGCCAAGTACCAGTCATGTGCGGAGGTTAATACAGTTGATTATGAAAAGCCATACGCACACACATACACACACACACACACACACACATATACACACTCACATACACAAACACACAGAAACATACACACGCGCACACACACGCATACATACGCATGCAAGCACGCACGCACACATACACACACGCATACACACACACATACACACATACACACGCACGCACGCACGCACGCACGCACGCAGAGACACACAGCCTTCACTAGAAATGTGTAGCGCTGTCTCGAAGATGGCAAAAAGATATCAGACGAACAGATGGAATAAATATTAATTCGTATTTGGATTCTAGGTTAACATGTCCACTTTGAATACAACAACAACAACAACAACAACGAGGACGACGGCGGCGGCGGCGGCGGCGGTGATAATGAAGACGATAGTGGTGGTGATGATGATAACTATGATGACGTTGGAAATGATGACGATGATGATGATCATCATCATCATCATCATGACGACGACGACGACGGCGATTCTTGTCATCAGTTATTCCCATCCAGGGTCTCCGGTTAATTATTGCATAAAGTGCATCTACGCAAAGCACATCCATCATGTGTGCGTAGATGTGTTTATACACAAACCATACAAACATGCGCACGCACACACGCACACATACACACAAACACACGCACTCACACAAATATGCATATATATATATATGTGTGTGTGTCTACATATGTATGTATATATATATATAAGCGCATGTTCATATATATATATATATATATATATA
>NC_068999.1:2003889-2004929 GCF_001194135.2 Octopus bimaculoides
GTGTGTGTGTGTGTGTGTGTGAGTGCGTGTGTGTGTGAAGCCATACAATGCGTGTGTGTCTCCAATTGATTAGACCTTATTGATTTGTCAGCCAGTAGTACTACAGTCATCGTATTTACAGAATACTCTACTTCAGCAATATTCTTTAGGGACAATCAACAAAACCACCACCACCACCACCACCACCACCATCACCACCACCACCATCACCACCACCACAATACAGATTGTAGTATCAACAGTTATCATCGCTAGAATCCACAACAACACTGGTAACAACAGCCACAATTAGAATAGGGATGCCAACAAAGTAGCCACGAAGCAGTCGTAAAATAACAGCCAAATCTCCCTCATTTACACTCCGCTATCTTAAAAAAGCAAAGATACATGGAATAATGTACACCTAGATACACAATGGCTGGGTTGGAAAAAGCTGGATGGCTATGCTTATAACTCCATTAATCATGTTTTCTAAAACTAGTCTAAGTTGATACTAAACAATAACAGGAAAAACAACGTTAGAATAGTAGCAAGACCTGTATTACAGCCATGTCTTCACCAATAACAATTCTCCTTCGAGTTACATGTAGATACATTTAAAACTAGATTCAACGTGCACATCCACTCTTTTAGAAATAACCACGGACGAACAAGCATGAACTTTTCGAAGTATATCTCGTTGCTAAAAAAAACACATAAGCGTACGAACTTCAAAGTGAATTATAAAATCTTAACCATTACCAAGTCATACTCACAGTCATAATCCGGTCGAGAAACGGTTCGTTCTTGTTGCGCAAAAGATTATATAAAGATTATTCTTACGCAAGAATATTATTGACAAGTTTCAGTCGGGTAAGCCATCGTCGGACGATGTCTTAGCTGGCCAAAACTTCGAAGTCACTGTCAATAATATCTTTAAGGATAATTCATTTGTATCCTACATAAGTATAGAGTAACCCATCAGATTAATGTAAAATTACTTTTAATATCATTGAACATAAAAACAAATACATATATATTATATGTATATACATATATAT
>NC_068999.1:2006370-2009284 GCF_001194135.2 Octopus bimaculoides
ATGTAAATATATATATATATATATATATATATATATGCACGCATATGCATATATAAACATACATACACACCAGCATGTGTATATATATATAGTACATGCATTAATATGCATACATGCACATCACCTTATATATACATGCCTACGTACAGAAACATACTTCAAACAGCATAAACGCTGCCCAGCGGCGTCTGCCAATGAGACTAACGTGTAGGGGAAATAACGTTGCTGTCGCAACAATGCGATAGCAATGGAATTGATATTGAGAAGAACAAGTTATTTATAGAGAATGAAGATAAGAAGTGAATTGGTGCTGCCACCTAGGCGTGATTTTATAGATAACATCAAAGCGATATTGGAAACAGCGCAAACTTTATTAACTCTCCTCATAATATTGTGCGACTTACTCCACCATTGTGAACTACGAAAGCCGTTACAGGTTACGGGATGCCCATAGCGTAGGGTCAGGTTATGGAATTCTTTTTTGAATTTGGTGAGAGGTGATTCATAAGGTCATGGAGTAGGTAATTAAGAACGTTGACCGCATCTTCAAAGAGCCTTTAAATGCTGCCAAGACAGGTTTGTGCTTCGCAAATAAGAATGTTGGCAAGGAAGAAATGGAAGTGATGCAGTGATAGAATGTGTCGTGGAACCGAAAGAGATGGTAGATGCTGTGCAGAACATGCGAGATTGACTGCGAACAAACAGATCTCACACTGGAGGCAGAAAGCCAGGAGAGATACGTGTGGCGAAAAGCAAGGGAGATAATTGTGGCAGAATGAATTTGAACTGAACTGTGCAAGACACAAGGATAGCAGTGCACAATATATCTAAAAGAATTGAGATGTGAATATGTAGTTGAATTCTGTTGACATTAAGCTACAAAACCGCGCTGTTGCACCTGGCTGGCACTGTATTTAAAAGGGTCAGAAGAACAGTGGTTTCTGACCTGGAGAGAAAAAAAGAAAATTGCTTATCGTGAAATCGCCAGAATTATCCACACTCCAGAGGAATATGTTCACGAGAACTAGGACTGGTTCCTGAGGCATTTACCGTTTCATCATTCGTTTACGGCATGAACCTTTATATCTGGCGAAAGTACGTAAGAGAAAGACCAAAGATGAGAGCAAAGTGGAAATATTCAGTGAATAGTAAAATGATAATTAATGAGTGGTTGGCATGGCTGTAGTTTCACTTGGTTTGGTTTGGTCTGGTGTGGTTGCTGCATAATTAAGAGAGGTGGAGAAAGAATGCTACAATGTCGGTTAAAAGAATGAGGTCATATTCTGATAGAATCAATGCTGCTCGGCAATGTGTGGAGGGCCAAACATTGCTGGAATGTAACGAAACTGCCGTATTCCCTAGTTTATAGCTGACGAAGGGAATGTCCCGTAGTGCAGTGCTGCATATGAAATATTATGTTTGGCATAATATGCTTAGCTACGAGCGTGGGCACGTGTATACGTAGACGTTTATATATGTGAGTGTATATACATGTGTGTGTGTGTGCCAGTGTATATACATGTGTGTGTGTGTGCCAATGTATGTAGATGTGTGTGTGTGTTCAAAGTCTTTTGTCTTTTGAGTCACGTATTTATATTTCTTCGTGTCTTCCACAACCAAAATATTATTCTTGTTCTTCGTATTATTATTATTACTGTAGTTGTTATTATTATCATCATCATCATCATCATCATTATTATTTTAGGGTGTTTTTACGTATTTATTAGTTGTTTTGTCACTTTATTTCCAGCTGCTGATATATTACTATAATGTACAATCTTACACACACACTCACACACCTCACATACACCCAGAAACATACATAATATGGGGGCGTATGTACATATATACATTTAAATATACGTATATATTACATACATCTGTATATCTTTTATATGTGTGTTATGTGTGTGTGCGCACTGACACGTTAATATATTCATAAATATATACATACATAATTAGATACATAAATACATACAAGCACAAGAGCATTCACACATTAATACACACCAACATACGTTCATATTTACATGCATAAATGCATACATATATTTATATACATTATATCTATATATATATATATATATATATATATATATATATATACACCCTCAGTCTGTTATTAATATGGTTGCTGTATACACGCATACGTTGTCATATATACATACACAAACGCATAGACATATGCACACCGTCAATGTTATTAATATGGCTGCCATGTTTGTATTGTATTTTCTTTATTTCATTGTCAACATCTACAATTCACGCTCACATTTTTTAGCCTCTGCTTCGTATTTTTTGCCCTCATTTCCTGCTAATCTTACATACAAAATTCCAGACAATATAAACGCATTCGTACATACGTAGACACGCACAAAAGATTCACAGATGCATACGTTTATATATTCGTGCATACATATAAACATACATTTACGCATACATACATACAGAAATGCATACATACATACATATATACATACATACATACATACACAGACACACACACATACATGCATGCACACATACATTGACACGCACATACGTATATACATATACATAATATATATGCATGCATACATACATACATACATACATACATACAGAGACACAAACACAGACAGACAGACATACATACATAGATACGTACAGGAATCTTTTATCTTTTAATTGCTTCATTCGTAATACTGCGACCAGGCTGGAGCACCACCTTGATGGGACAACTCGAGCTCAGTACTTAGAGTTTTAAGTCTGGTGTTTGTTCTATCAGTGTCTTTGCCAGGCCGCAAAGTTACTGGAACGTAAACAAACCAACGCCGGTTGTCAAGCGGTGGCGGATGACAAACACATACGCAAAGACACTCAAACACATACACACACAACCACACGCGCACTCACACACACATGTAATATATAT
>NC_068999.1:2009294-2011272 GCF_001194135.2 Octopus bimaculoides
TGTGTGTGTGCGTGTGTGTGTGTGTGTCCACCACCACCACCACCACTATCGTTTGACAATCGACGCTGGTGTTTTTACGTCCCCGTAGCTTAGCGGTTCCGCAAAAGAGACCGATGGAATAAGCACTAGGCTTACAGAGAATATTCCTGGGGTCAATTTGCTCGACTAAAAGCGGTGCTCCAGCATGGCCGCAGTCAAATTACTGAAACAAGTAAAAGAATATATATAAATATATATACGACGGGCTTCTTTCAGTTTCCGCCTACCAAATCCACTCACAAGGCCTTGGTCGGCGCGAGGCTATAGTAGAAGACACTTGCCCAAGGCGCCACGTAGTGAGACTGAACCCGAAACCATGTGGTTGGTAAGCAAGCTACTTACCATTGCATTTTCAGAGGTGTGTTTAACAATATTTAGTAGTTAATATTATGGTGGTGGTGGTGGTGGGATGTTGATGGTGGCGTTGATAATTCTATTGGTAGCGGTGGTGTTGCTGATAATGGTGAAGTTGATTATGATGTGGTTCCTGTTTCTTGGAACGGTGATGCTTATCGCTTAACAGCAACAACAGCGGTTAATTCTGGAGGACATTTTATGTCATAAATCGCAATTTTTGAACTACAAAAATATTGATTGTTTTGAAAACGTTTCTCTTTTCCCCTCCATTTATATCATTTATTGATATTTCATACAAATTCGCTTTTGATACAATAGTTTCAAAACAACTTAAATGTTTATTGTTGCAATTGAATAGAAAAGGAGAAATACGCTTTTTTTCAGCAATCCAAAATAATTCACATATGCAGAAAATTTAAATACTATATATTAGTTTAACTCCTAAGACACCTGTCAAAGCCAAATAATATATGAATTTAAAAAATTGGCCGTTAATGGGTTAAAGAAGGACGAAGTATACAAGACGTTTTGTTTCACAATCTGACCATCGAATCTGTGACTTGTCTCAATATTCTCTGAATTTCTAATCTCTAAGAGATAAGCATATATATGTAAATGCATATATACATTCAAATATACATAAATGCATACATATATACCTATACATACACAGGCATTCATTCATAATTGCATACACATATGCGTTCAAACGTACATACATACATACATACATACATACATACATATGCATACATATAAATACAAGCATGCATGCAATTGTACTTTCATACACGCTTAGATACACGCATGTATGTATGTATGCATGCATACATACATGTAGACTTACATGAATACATACACACATATCTACGTATATACATGCATACATACATACATGCATGCATACATATATATATACATGCCTACGTATATAAATACATACATGCATGCATACATACAATCATACATACATACATACATACATGAATGCATACATACATACATACATGCATGCATACATATATACATGCATACATATATACATACATGAATACATACATACATACATACATACATACATACATACATACATGCATGCATACGATATCGAAAAGACCGTTTCCGTTTCCGTTTCCAGTGTATCGTTATTTAAGCACTTACCGACCCGAAACGCGCAAAGACCGTTAACTTAATTTAAACATCAAAACATTAATTTCGGATCAAAACACTTATCATGCAATACATTTTCTTAACTCATCAACTCGCTGGGAGAAAAGAATCGCTGACATTGTGTTTTACTGAAGACAATGCAATTCCTTTATTCAGACGCTACAAATGAACACGATATCTGGAACAATAAAGTTCTGCAAGATGTTCTGAAGATTCAAAGCATGATGACCAAAAGAAGATGTTTTCTTTCTCAACCTCGTTACCAAGCAGGGGCCCGGTCAAAATTAACTCTGAATTAACATGAGCAAAAAAAAAACATGCACAAACGTACATACATGCATACATGCACATATCTATACATACATGCCTATATACATACATACTTACATACATACACACATACATACGTACA
>NC_068999.1:2012633-2017358 GCF_001194135.2 Octopus bimaculoides
TATATATATATATATATATATATATATATATATATATATATCAAAAGGATGTGTTATAATACTATTCGACATATATATTGATACACACATACACGCATATACACATATAGGGAGACAGCTAGATACCTAACTATATAGGCAACTGGGACGACCCCCAACACTATCGAGCAACAGTATGAGCATACACACAAGTGTGTGTGTGTAAACTTACTTGTTAGAGCCGACCACGTTCGCCAGACCTTCCTTAATTACATTCAGCCATCTGGGGTGGGGCCTGCCACGGGGCCTCTCCCAGCCCTGCTGCGTCGAGATGCAGGACATTCTCTACTATCGTATTGGTGGATAAACAGTATTTGTGGATTATGTACTTTATTTACGGATATTTGTCCTCATCATCTTTCGGCTGATATACCCTCCAGCCTTCATCTTGGGGCAATTTCGAACCTGAGTTCTAATTCCTAAGGTATTTTTCTATGTCACTTCCTGGAATCAAACTCGGAATCTTGGGGTTAGTAGCCCACGCTATTAACCACTACGCCATATGCCAGTGGGCAATTATGCAGTGAATTTTAGGGCTTGTTAATCTAACATTTTCCTGAATAATAAAAATAATAATAATAAGAAGAAGAAGAAGAAGAAGAAGAAGAAGAAGAAGAAGAAGAAGAAGAAGAAGAAGAAGAAGAAGAAGAAGAAGAAGAAGAAGAAGAAGAAGAAGAAGAAGAAGAAGAAGAAGAAGAAGAAGAAGAAGAAGAAGAAGAAGAAGAAGAACAACAACAACAACAACAACAACAACAACAACAACAACATCGAAAAGTACCTTAGGAATGAGAACCCAGGTTCGAAATTTCCCCCAAGACACCTGATGAAGGCTGGAACGTTCTGTTAACAACAAACAAGATGAGGACAAATATCCGTCAAATGTAAATAATGTAAATAAGTGCACCAATAGTTTCATGTAGATAGAAACCTTTTCACAGTTATCCAGCCAACCACATATTGGTACTCGTCTCCATTTTGTGGCAGGCTTAATAATTGTTAAGAGATTCCTATTCACATGAAACCATTGGTAGACTTGTTAGCCCAGCCCGCAAATAAAGCATACACATATATATATATATATATATAATGTTTAATGTTGACAGCCGGAAGAAAAAGTGTTTGGTACGATAGAGTAGTGATAAATAATATTCTTATTTCTGCCGAATCGGTCTTTTTGATCCTCCTCTGAGACTTGTTCCATTATTCTTTCGCTGCTGTTATTTAGAGAAACCGATGTCGCTGAGGAACGACATTCGGATTAATTCATCTCAACCCCCTCATTTGCTTTCTTTCTACATTTTCACCACCCCACCCTTCTCACTGCTTTCACTTCTTTATCCTCTCCATTTCTCTCTCTCTCTCTCTCTCTCTCTCGCTATCTATCTATCTATCTATCTCACGCTCTCGCTCTCTCTCTCACACTCACTCTTTTCCTCTTTTCTTCCTTCCTATGTGTCTATCTTCCTATCTATCTATATCTGTCACTTTCTCTCTTTTTCTCCCTCCCTCACTCTCTCTCTCTCTCTCTCTCTCTCTCTTTCCCGCCATCTCTCTCTCTTTCACTCTCGTTTCCTCCATCTCTCCCCCTCTCCTTCTCGTCTTCCCTCTCTTTCTCTCTCTCTCTCTCTCTCATTCTATCTACATCTCTATATGTCCTACATCCATCTTCATATCTATCTCTGTTTCTCCCGCTTTCCTTCCCCCCTCTCTCTCCCTCTCTTTCTCTCACCCCCTTTTTCTTCTTTCTCCCCCTCTCTTACTATCTCCCCTTTTCTTCCTCTCTCACACACACGTACACACACGCACACACAAACATACACACATGCGTGCACACATACACACACACATACACACACACAGTACACACACACATACACATAAAACAGTTCCGTCTGAAACGATATTACACACCTTCGACTTCATCACGATATAAAATCTAATTTACTGTTTTCCAAAATGATGCCAACTTTGAACATTTCACTACTAACCTGATTCTATTTTCCTACAAAACCAAATCTAAAACATAACACGATTTCTTTATAATATTCCATCACTGCCACAACAACTACGCTGAAGAGTTGCAATAACATCGAAACATATCCGGGATATTCTCTTGTATTTGCCTAAATTTTTTTTACTCTCCGCTGATGAAAGGACAATACGAGTTATTTCAAGACAACAAATACAAGAAGCTCGGGTTTGTGTCCGAAGGAAACCTGTTAGATATAGGAATGTATTTACTTTAACATATATATAATATGATTACATTCAGTTGCTTTCTTATGCTTTAGCAATTATTATATTTCACTGTCGTTGCTCCAGACGTGAACCTATTTCACCAAATCGAACTCTGATCACTATAACAATAAAAATAAGCGCGAGACAATTATTTCATCTATTATAAAGGATGGATGGATGGATACATACATACATACATACATACATACATACATACATACATACATATAAATTATATATTTAAAGCCGTTAAGAAGCAAATGTCTGCGCTAAGTATCGCCAAAAGTATTTTCCATCGATAATGGCAGATATTAATTCGTGTCAAGTAAATAGTTCCTGAAAAACAAATAGGAATCTCACAATTAAAAATACAATAAAGAATTATTTTCAATATTGTCCAGGAATTTCGGATAAAAGTTTCTAACAATAATATTTACTTTGGTTCGCAAAGTTGTGCGTTGTTCTAGTCGTGCAGAGACGAAAGTTTGGTGTTTCGAGTAAGAAAAATGTTTGCGTGGTAAGACTAAAAGAAGTGTATCGAAAATCTCTGCTGCTAATGGTATTATTCACCATTTAATCTTTGAGACTCAGCATTTATTTTTGGCTATGTTCACCTCCACCATCTTCTTTCTGGTGGTGGTTGTGGTGAGGTGGTGGTGGTGGTGGTGGGGTGGTGCAAGTGCATTTTTAAAGCTGAGAGGACTGGACCAACAGTCTGAATACAACACACTGAAACCAAAACCTGGCAATCGTGAGTGCAAGGCCACACGCCTTCACTTCAGTCAAAGACTAAAGAAAGTTTCCTGAAAACCTTGCACTGGCAGTGCTACCGAAACTCATTAAGAAATATGTACTGTCACCGGACGGAAGTGCTGCTGCTGCCATCTGGAATTGTCCGAATTAAGATCTAAAGCGGCAAAGTTGTTCTGTAGGCGCTCGTTCAATCCTGGAGTTCTGACGAACAGCTGTTGCCACGTTTCGAAAAAATCTGATAATGGTGAGATTATCACAAGATATAACCTGCCACCTACTTTAACCAATTTACTTGAATAAGAGTGAATGAACACGATTGAAAGGATTGACGACAACATTCCAGGAAGTTATTTGGAGATTCTAGTGAGAAATTTATTTTTAAATTAAAGAATCATTTACCGTTTTTTTTTGGGGGGGGGGTTGTAATGTAAATTGGAAGAATCGTGAGAGCGTCGGGCAAAATCTTTGCACTATTTGTTCCGGCTCTCGGCTTGTTGGAAGGAGGAAATCCGGGTCAAACTATTAAAGTGTGAATTTGTATATATGTATGTATGCAATTGAGTGTGTGTGTGTGTGTGTGTGTGTGTGTGTGTGTTTATTGTTTTGGCATAGTTATATGCGATGTTTATATAACAGGAATCTATTTTAGAAATTTTTACGAACATTCCCCTTGAAGAACCTTTCCTTCGTTATTTATATGAAGAGGGCATGCAATTCGTGTATACATACATACATACATATATATGTGTGTGTATGTGTGTGTGTGTATGTATGTATATATATATATATAAATATATATATGTATATATATATATGTGTGTGTGTATGTATATACATATATATATATATACATGCACATATGCATATATATATACACACATAAATGCACATATGCATACATATAAATATATAAGTATATGTATGTATGAATGTATGTATATATGTCTGTATGAATGCATGAATATATGTATGTATGTATGTATGTATGTATGTATGTACGTACGTATACGGGAGGGTGTAGAAAGTGATGTCAGTGTGTTTCTGTGTAACAATGCCGAAGAGACCGACCCACTTAGTTCGTTCCTTTGCAAACAAAATATCCACACCATGAACAAACACTGACAACCCAACAAACGATATATGAGGCACATTAAAGGCTCACATAGATTCATAATTACTCGGCGCTTGCTGTGCGCAAACTAGGTGTATATATATATACATGTATACATATGCATGTGCTTGCGTGATTGTGCGTGTGTGTGTATATGTATATATATTATATGTAAATAATATACATATATAAATATTTATGTATGTATGTATATTCTTATGACGACAAAGTGTTCACGTCTTCGTTTTTCCTGTCGCTGCATGAATTTCGCCAACGCATGTTATTTCCGCTCCCGCTGCACAGCAAGCGTTGCGAAACACACACAATGTAACACTCGCCAAGTACACAGTGTTCCCCCCAGCCCAAACACTAAAAGAAAACAAATAAACAAACACACACACACACACACACACACACAAACATGGCTGCAAGAATTATTTTTGGAGATCCTGTAAAAAAATATTTTCCGTGACATTTGTTACTTATGTGTGTGTATGTGTGTATGTGTGCATTAGTATGTGTGTGTGTGTGTGTGAGAGAGAGAGAGAGAGAGAGGGGGAGAGAGGGAGAGAGAGAGAGAGGGA
>NC_068999.1:2017368-2021070 GCF_001194135.2 Octopus bimaculoides
GAGAGAGAGAGAGAGAGAGAGGGGGAGAGAGGGAGAGAGAGAGAGAGGGAGAGAGGGAGAGAGAGAGAGAGCAAGTATGTGTATGTGTGGAGGTGGAACATGTGTTTATTGTGTGTGTAGTTGTGTGTGTATGTGAGTGTGTGTGATAGTGTGTGAATGCGTGGATGTCAATGTGTGTGTATATATGTGAGTGTGTGAATGAGTGAGTGTTCGTGCATGTGTGTGTGTGTGTATGAATGTGTTCTGATTTCAAATCCAGTAAGGGAATGTCTTTCTTCGTTCCTTTGGTCGTTCATAAATTAAGTACCAGTAATACAATAGGGGCCAATTGATCCATCATCTCAATTCCACCTGTTATTAATTCGGGAGTCTTGAAATCTAAAATGAATTCCGGATTTTTGTTTTTTAATTCAGTAAATAAGAAAAAAAAAACCTTCAAATCAAGAAAAACGTCAAAACAACAAAATACATGTTGGATGGTCAAAGTCGGACCTTCCTAATTTCCATACGAACCATTTACCTCGTGGGTCCCCAATACTGATCGGAAATAGAGAACAATTGATCACCATTATTGATACTTAAGGTAGTGGATTGGCAGAATCGTTAGCGCGTCGGACAAATTACTTTGCAGTATAAGTTCCAACTCTACGTACCGAGTTCAAATCCTGTCTAGGTCGAATTCACCTTCGATCCTTCAAAACTCAATACAATTAAGGACCAGTCAAGTACTAGGAATTATTGATATTATTTGATCGATTTTTACAACGTGATGTCGGATGGAGATGGGTTTCGTTTCCTTCAAAAACACACATACACACAACAAACATACACACACACACCACCACTACCACCCCCATCGCCATCGCCACCGCCGCCACCTTTAAATAATACCTTTCTTTCCACCACCAGATTTGCAGACAATACTTCCATCACCCGATAAACAGCTGGTCAGCACAACTTTATTTTTATAGTATTTCTATATAGATATTTATTTTAGGATTTTTCCATCAAGTGTTTCCAGCTGGTTACATGATAGAGGACATGCCCTGTCCCAGGAGTAAGTTTAGGAACGGTAAATTTCGAAATTATGAACATTGCAGAAAGCCTGACACAATATCAGTCTATTAACGAATTCCCCTAACCCTGTACCGTTCGTCGGTTGATACAGCCGCCAATCTAAACAAACCCGTGCTAAATTTGGACCAGTTTTGTATCAGCCCTGTCTTACGTGTAAATTATGAAATGGGGGTAAATTTACGAACGATGAATATAGATCCTAAGCCATACCGTTGCGGTAAGCAACATGGAAATGCAACCAGAGATCCCACATTCGCACCCGAAAAAACACAGAGGGGTTTTGTATGTGATTGGTTTCACGATGATGTAAGAAAAGGGAAAAGTCGTCACACATCGTCGACTTGATTGCAGACACTGGCCGGGAATGTATCCAGGACCTCGAGGCAGTAATGATGAACCGAGAAGTGTGACATAAACTTTCTTGCTGCGGCCCGGGTTGGAACCCGGTCATAATAATAAGCATGTCTACATGAAGAACTATCAAACAAGGCGAATAAGTTCCAGAGAAAGTAGAAAAGTAAATATGGTAATGCCTGGATATGAATCTATTCCCTCCCCAGATTAACAGTTCCCTCTATTGGCTCAACAGTTAGTCTGGATAATCCTGAGTTAATTCTATTTTTAATTTTTGTAACTCTGTTCTTGTAATTTTCAATTCGAATACGTGGTCTTTTAAATGATTTCCTCCCCAAATCAAAAAGGGACCTCTTCTAACAACTAAGAATTACTTTCCGTACTCTATCCTCGATGCAGAACTTGGCAGAGATAAGGGAGGGATCGATATATCAGTGTGCAACTGGTACTTACTTTAATCGACCCCAAAAGGATGAACGGCAAAGTCGATCTCGGCGGAATTTGAACTGAGAACGTAAAGATGGACAAAATGCATGTAACTGCCCAACGCGGTAACGATTCTACCATCTCACCGCTATATTCACTGGTGATAATGAAAGATTCAAACGTGACTTGCGCTAACTAATGAGAAGAGAGCTCTCATCCGTTCGTTATTTGCGACAGCAAATAAGAGGAGGGCTTTTATCAGTAACTTTGTAATATCTCTTGTTTTTGGCATGTGTTTTGTTCCAAGAAGATGGGTTGAAGAATCGTATAATTCTTCTGCAACAAATTTGTCAATGTCCGCCAGCGTTGGTTATAGCCAACTAACTATAATTCTATTCGTTTGAGTGTTTGTGCATGTGTGTGTGTGAGTGGTGGAGAGCCTCTGTGTGTGTGTGTGTGTGTGTTTTCTTGCTAATCTAATTGGATTAGCATTGTTTGATCTGCTCGGCTTCATGCTTCAAGGCAATGTCACAAAACAAACAAACAGTAAAGTGTAAATCATTGACAAAATAAATCTTGAATACTCTTCAATCTAAGTCCTACCAACACACACACACACACACACACACACACACACACATATATATATATATATATATATATATATATATATATATATATATATATATATGATGGAATAGTTACTATGAATCATTATGTAGAATACATTGTATTTGAGAACCCAGTTTCCACAAAATCTGTTCATCGGGAGCTGCATAAAGCCGGATTTCACGAGAGGGCTGCAATCAGAAAACCACTACTTTCAAAAACACACGTTGCAAAGCGTTTAGAGTGGAGTAAAAACCTCCAGAATTAATCCCTAGAGTAGTGGAAGAGCGTTATGTTCCCGGACGAGTCATCCTTATTTCCGACCACCGGCCGAGTATACGTGTGGAGACAGCCAAAAGAAGCATTTGACCCAGACTGCCTTCTTCCAACTGTTAAACATGGAGGAGGATCTGTGATGATCTGGGGAGGGGCTATATCTTGGAAATATGCGGGCCGAAAGGTTTCCCTTCATGGCAGAATTCATAGTCAAGACTATTTAAGTATTTTATCTGATCAAATTGTTTGAAATCTTAAGGTGTTTCCATCATTTTGTCGAACCCCTGTGTATATATATAATTCATAAAAGAATATAAGTACAAAAATCACGTTAATGATTTTTATCACATAGTCCGGTTCTCATTCTTTGGGTATTTTTTTAATGTTATTATTATTATTATTAATATTATTCAGGTCACTGCCTGGAATCGAACTCGGAATCTTGGAGTTAGTAGCCCGCACTCATAGAATAAGTACCAGACTTCAAAAACATAATACGGAGTGTGGTCGATACATTTTCGACTAAACCCTTCAAGGCAGTGTTCCAGCCTGGCCGTAGTCTAATGGCTGAAACGTGTAACAGACACATGACATGCATTCGCAAAACAAAAATTCTCGAATGTGTGTCTCGCCAATCGTTCAACAAACCTTACTATAACGTGATTACATCCAAACTTAGTTCTTTCATTACGCTTTGATTTTGCTTTTTTGCTTACTTTTTTTTTTATATTTTTCAGTTTCTCCTCCTGACTTACACTCCATTTTCTACACTCTCCCTCCCTTTTCTCTCTCTCTCTCTCTCTTTCATCTGTCCTATTCCTCTATCTTTCCTATGTTATACAATACACTGATTTCATCAAAAATACACGTCTTATCTTCGTATTATTACATCGACCAAATGATATCACTGGATACCTGATAGCAACCAAAAATATCGATTCGTCCGCCCCTCCTCCTCCT
>NC_068999.1:2021080-2023641 GCF_001194135.2 Octopus bimaculoides
CCCCGTGCATGGGGGAAAAAAGAAAAAGTAAACAAAGAAATTCGTCACCCGCCTATCGAACCCCTGTGACGTCACGACATTCGTTCAATGTTGATAAGAGATATCTGATCCAACATTACAGTTATCAATTTGTGTGATATGTGAGACTGCCGGCTCTTACTCACTGCTGCTGCTGCTACTACTACTACTACTACCACCACCACCATCATTAATACTATTACTACTACTACCATGACGACGACATCGACAACTGCTGCAACTACGACGATGATTACTACTACTACTACTGCTGCTGCTGCTGCTGCTGCTGTTATTATTACTTCGAGGGAGACTGGATGTGGCAGCTTGACCTTCAAGAAATAGATGCCAAATACTCCTTAAATTACACTCTCGAGTCGTTTTATTTCTTTTCTTTTTCTTTTTAATATGGATGCTTTTGGATAACGCAGTACCGAGTTCTTAGCACGTAGGAAGGAGATGGAGGGGTGGTCACTGCGGGGTTGTCTTTGATTATGTGTGTTTGGTAAGGACTGACCAGGTTTCAAGACAACGACAGCAACAACAACAAGTACTACTACTACTACTACTACTACTGCGAGCGAAGGTGGATGCTTCTACGTGATCGCTTTGACCTGCTAGAAATAGAAGCTAAATCCCTTCCATATCACACAACCCTTGCATCTTTAAAAAGAACCCTTTCGGAGAATGCATTCTAGGTTCTCTGTATTTACTACAAAAGACAGAATTGTCACGACTGGAAGGTCTTTCACCATTATAGATTTGCTCGGTCACAGAGTTACCACTCGGGTGAAACAGCAACAACAACAACGGGAACGATACAATGCCAGATTTAAATGGGCCCTTGTGTTGGTGATGAATGTCCCCTGGGGTCCCTTCTCTTCCCTCACGCACCCACTTCTTGTAATCTGCTCATCAACAACGTCGTTATTACAGACATCTGTTGCCTTTCTTTCTCTTTCTTATCTGGACGCCATTTTAGTTTGACAAAAACATTATTTACATAAATCAACAGGACAACAACAACAAAAATAACAACAACAATGACCCAAATACGCAACACCTGTTACTGCTGTTGGCGCAGTTGATGTCGTCATTGTTGTTGTTGTTGTTGAAGATGATGATGATGATGATACTGTTATTGTTGTTGCGGTGATGGTGGTGGTGGTGTCGTTTTTCTTGTCATTCTTCTTGTTGATATTGCTATTGTTGTTTTGTTGTCGTTGTTCTTGTTATTGCTGTTGTATTTGTCGTCGTCGTCGTCGTCGTCGTCATCGTTGTTTTCGTTTCGAATCTTATCTTAGGTTTGGGACAAAAATTATCACCGAAGCATATAAACACAAGGGAAAAGAGACAAACCTTTATGATCAACATCTGTAAAACTTCATACTCACCAGCATCAAAAGGCCCAGGAATTGTCAGTGTGACTTCGCCAATTCTCTATCTTTAGCTCTTTGCTTACAAATAAATAATTTCAACTTTTAAAAAATAAATATTTTCTTTTTCGCTTTTTTTTCTGTAAAAAAATCTTTTCTTTTGCGTTTTATCTCTAAAAGAAACTACAATATGACAGAATGAATCTACCCCCAGGGTCCTTTCTCCATACTAAATACAAATAACATAAGATCTAATATATGTAATATAGTAACTCGAGGAAAACGTTGATCAGTTGAGATTATCCAAGCTATTAATTAAGAGAAACTCCCTCTAGGGAATATTTATAAGTCTTTGAATAATATGAGTTAACTCCAACAAGATCAGTTGGTTAAACTGTTGAATAAATTGGATCTGATTCTTTAAAAGTGTCTTGAAATTCCAGATGGAACTTCAGAACGAATGTTAACGTTGGCACAATATATCTCCGCCATTTGTAGCAGACCTAAGCTGGCTTTACAACCACGATGTTATAGGTTCAGTCCCACTACGTCTTCTACTATAACCCACGGGCGAGCGATCCCTTGTGAGCGAATCTAGTGGACGGAAACTGTATGGAATCCCATCATATATGTGTGCGTTTTAGTGTCTTTATGTGTGCGTCTGTCCACCTACGCCACTTGATGCCAGTGCTAGTTTGTCTACGTCTCCTTAACTTAGCGGTCCAGCAAAAATGGGATCGATAAACTAAGAACCACGTTTAAAAAAATAAGTACTGGGGTCGAGTTATTCGACCAAATCCTTGAAGGTGATGCCCCAGAATGGCCGTATGCCAATGGCTGAAGCAAATGGAAGACAAAAGAGGTTTGGAGCGCTACACAAAATGGTGGACAGTCTGGAGAGAGGAACCAAGAAATGCGCTCAGCGTCTAAAAACAGCAAGAATGAAACAATAGCAAACACTATTCATATTATATGTATATATAAATACAGAAAAGCAAAAGACGAAGACAGGTGAATAAACAACAAGCAGGTGTATTATTTTTGACGCTCGGGAAGGTGAGAAAGTCTTTTACATTTCGAGCCTACGCTCTTCAACAGAAAAGAACACGAGGAAATAAACAGAGAGAGAATATATGGATGTATGTATGTATGTATGTATTAGAGAAC
>NC_068999.1:2023984-2025491 GCF_001194135.2 Octopus bimaculoides
ATACAATGTGTATGTGAATTATATGTGTACATATATGTGTGTGTATATATATATATATATATATATATATATATATATATATATATAATGATACTAAGTTTGGTAATATTTCTTCAATTCTTCTTGTACTTGTTATGGCGAACTTCTTTGATAAGAAAAATAATGATGTGTTTCTTGTCATCGAAAGTTAGTTATGTTCTTATCTCTGCAACCCAGAGACTCTTTCTGCTACCAGACTCTCCGCTTCAGCAGAAGTTTGTTTTTTATTCCCTTCTTTATAGGTACTGACCAATTCTTCATCGAGATGAATGAAGCTCAGATATATTTGAATATATATATATATATATGTGTATATATACGTATGTGTGTATATAAATATATATATATATACATATATGGTGGTGTATGTATAAGTGTAAATGTAGATATGTAGATAGGTAGGTAGGTAGGTAGGTAGGTAGGTAGGTAGGTAGGTATGAATAAAGGGTTGGTTAATGATTAATGGTTAATGGAAAATTTAATCTTCTTTTCGAATTCTTTTTTAAAATAAGGAGGATGAAGATGTGATATGTTTCTTACTCTTTTCTATGTTTTTTTTTTCAGCAATTTTTTTCCTGCTTTTTTTCCGTTTCCTATCATGAAGTGACAGGAATTCTTCCCTTTCTTGGAAGGTGACAAATGTTTAATTCTTTTAGTGGTTGGGAGCAATCAAGCTTGAAATAAGGGCCTTTCTTCCTTCTAATTACAGAAAAAAAAATATCCGAAATGAAGGCACATTATAATAAAACTAAAATTTGCTCACAAATCTTCACTGAATGTTGAAGGGAAACGAAAGAAGCTGACAAAAACAAAATGCACAGGAGGGAAAAGGGAAAAGAAAAAGAAAAAGGGTTAAAAAAACGAAAACCTAGGAAGAACATTCTCGTCAAATTGCCACACCCTCTAAATGAGATCACGTGACCTGTTAATTACATAAGAACAAGAATCCTTAATTACAAAATAGCGATGAATTTTGTGGTTCATTTTTTTCCCCTTTTCTTGGGTTTTATTTTGCTTTGAGGGATTTCAAGAATTCAGCAGGTGTTTTTCCTGTGGTATATATCGTTGTGGAAGGCATATACGGGTGAAAGTGCGTATGCGTGTATCTGGGTGTATGTATGCACCTTTGTGTGTGTATGTGTATGCGTATATTGTGTATGTCTATGTACACATAGAGTATGAACATACAATGTCGACGTGTCTGCGATTGCGTGTATCAAAATACATAACAGAAGAGCATACACACGCATATACACACACACACACATATGTATGGTGGTGGTGGTGTTATATGAGAGTACTTGACATATACAATTTGCCAACGTCTAATATATGTATCTGAATGTATGTGACTGTGTGTCCCTGCACGTGCGTATGTATGCGAGTGTGTTTATATATGTGTGTATTCACACAACACATACACACACACACATACATATATATATATATATATATATATATATATATA
>NC_068999.1:2026403-2028361 GCF_001194135.2 Octopus bimaculoides
ATATATATAGGCATACACACACATATATAATCATACATAAACATATACATATTTATACATATATACGTGTATCTATGGATATATACATATGCTTACGTATGTGTGTATGTATGTATGTATGTATGTATGTATGTATGTATGTATGTATTAAATAAAGCATTATCAGATTGTGTCAAATTTGTTAAAACTGTTTCAAAAAGCCAGTGCAATGTAAGAAATTGAAACAAAAGGAGAAAACAACACACAGAAAACACAAAAGAAAACCAAGAGTTTCACTTTTACATTTCAATATTTCGAAGTGAAAATGCGTTTATCAAAAGAAAAGAAGATAAAAGAAGAAAGGGTGATGGTGAAGAACTGCAACATTTCGCCCTGGTTTATCAGCTCTTCATCGACAACAACAACAACAACAACAATAACGTGATTCTATTTTTTCTTGACAAAAGTGTTATAAATCTTTGTCTAACGTCGTTTCAGTTTTTACTCTTTTACTTCCGATTGTATATTTTGATGCGTTCCCGACGCTATCTTAACAGTTCTAAATCATATATATGGCACAAGGCCAGCAATTTCGGAAGGAGGCAGGTAAGTCGGTTACATCAATCACAATTCTCAGCTGGAAACTTATTTTATCGACCCCGAAAAGATAAAAGGCAAAGTCGATCTCGACGGGATTTGAACTCAAAAGAAGTTATATATAATCTTATAAATTATATTGATTATATATTATATATAATCTTATAAACTGAATTCTAGACATGAAATAAGTTTTAAATGCTTACACGAACAACGTTCTCTTTTTAAAAAAATTAAATGATAGAATGATTTAATTTGTATAATTTAAATAAGCTTTTTCTCTAAACATTACTATAATTACTATAATAACAGACGCCTGTAAAGAATATAAGAATAAAATTCAGTTTATAAGATTACAGATGATATAACCTAAAAACACTTTAAAACAATAATAATATGTTAGAATACAACTGACTACTTCTTTTAATAACCACGTGCTTCTTACTGCCTAGTAATTATCTACGTGGCTATGAAGTATGTAGAATCAATCAAAAATAAGTATTTAATAAATAACCATTCCCCACCAAGTCAAAAACATTTGCCAACTTCAACAAATACTGCTGCTGCTTCTGCTAAATTTTACCCATAAAATCAGTTGAGAAAAACATCTCATGAAAGAATGTTATGGATTACTACTAATACCAAGCCTAATTCAAGCTAAAAGCGGCGGAAAATTCCTCTTCGAACAATGCCATACTTATATCGTTGATTTGATTGGATTTGATATGCCCTGAAGAGATCGTACAAATAATGCATAAATCGCTGTAATATAGTTAGTGCGCTCGAAACAGGTGTCGGAAAATTATTGTGAATAAACGAACTGGAAATAAACATAAAGATTGAATGTTCAAATTCTTCATTCTTCTTATTGTCCATACTATACTTTACAGTCTAAGTAGTAAAGAAATAGACTGTAAATTCTTCAAGGCTGGTGCCCCAGCAAGGCCGCAGTCTGATAACCGACACAAGTAAAAGATGTGTATATATATACATATATATATGGATACGGACATACACACACACAAACGTGTATGTATATAAAGATATATATAAATATATACATATACTTTATACTTATCTGTGTGTTGGTATGTGTCTGCGTGTCATTCCACCAATTTCTGATACAATTCTCCATTCCTAATACTTTTGTGTGTCTTTCAAATTTTTCCACATTGTTTCGTGGTTTCACCATTCCAAGATGGCAGTCATATCTGATTTGTATGTTCTTTGTCTTTCTTCGTTTTTCCGGGTTTTTTTTTTTTTTTGTTCTACTACCAGTTTTGGTTCCCGTTTTCTCCTCCCAACCCAATAATTATCCTCGACGGACCTGCAACAGCAGATGTTTCCCATCACTTGGAAAGAATTAAAACCACTTCAATGAT
>NC_068999.1:2028371-2028701 GCF_001194135.2 Octopus bimaculoides
TATATATATATACATACATATATATATATGCACGTACGTATGCATCTATACATTTATATGTAAGTATATGTATGTACGTTCTGCTGCCTGTGCATATGAACGTATGCATGAGTGTATTTATATATGTAGGTATATGTATGTGTGTATGTGTGTGTGTGTGTTTATTTTAAGCGTGTTTTTTTTCTGTATGTTGTTGTATGTCTGTGTACGCGTATGTATAACGTGTTTATGTATCTGTGTTTGCTTGCTTATGTGTAACATTTCATGTGTATATATTGTTAATACATGTATATATATTTCCTCATATAACTTGTGTGTGTACATACATAT
>NC_068999.1:2029142-2029694 GCF_001194135.2 Octopus bimaculoides
ATATATATATATATATATACATATATATGTATACATATATATGTGTATATGTGTGTATACAAGGTTGCGGGTTCATTTCCACTGTGTGGCACCTTGGGCAAGTGTCTTTTACTATAGGTTTAAGCCGATCAAAGCCTTGTTAGTGGATTTGGTGGACGGAAACTGAAAAAGCCCGTCGTATATATGTATATATATGTATGTCAGTGTATATGTTTGTGTGTCTGTGTTTGTCCCCCCAACATCGCTTGACAACCGATGGTAATGTGTTTACGTCCCCGTAACTTAGCGGTTCGGCAAAAGAGACCGATAGAATAAGTACTCAGCTTACAAAGAATAAGTCCTGGGGTCGATTTGCTCAACTAAAAAGCGGTGCTCCAGCATGGCCGCAGTCAAATGACTGAAACAAGTAAAAGAGTAAAAGAGTAAAAGAATATATATATATTTGTTTTGCAAGATTTTTTATGTGAAATCGTGTGTTGAAACAGATGTTGTTGTACTTAGGGATGGTCATATTGCCAGTTTAGCCAATAAAAACACACGCACTGTATATTT
>NC_068999.1:2034066-2035790 GCF_001194135.2 Octopus bimaculoides
GTGTGTGTGTGTAAGGGGTTGTGTAAAGGAAGGGGATCAGCTTGTAGGTGTGAGAGGACAAAATGCTGTGTATGAAGGGATAAAGGAATGACTGAGATAAACGTTGGTAAATAGTGTGGATTAACGGGACAGGGTCAGGTGAGGGCCAAAAGGAATGTCTACTCATTGTGTGTGTGAGTGAGCTTCTCACAAAAATGTGTGACTAATTAGGTCAAACATTCCACTTTTATTGCTTCCGTTACATTTTCTTTCTTTCATTCTTTCTACTTCGTCCAAAGGAGGACGTGAAGTGGACACTACTCAACATGATGTAGAACACTAAAATAATTTAATTAAAATACGGACGGTTCGATAAGCAGTGAGTGACGTGTGTGAATACAAACTTGCTACCAGATCGAATATGATTGAGGCGTATTTGAATCCGTATGAAAGTCATTCACTCTATTTTGTGATGGAGGAAATTTCTCACTGTCGCTAAATGGGTGTGAATAAACAAAATCAGCTCACAGCGCCACCTATCCAGACACTGCTTCAGCTATCTTTGAACTGATGGGTTTGCATTTAAATATATCACTGCTTAGCACTGCCACCCCGTATTTTGTTTACGGTGATCCACCGATTACCACAACCAGTCATTGAATTATGATGGGAATAACATAAGAGAAACGCATTCTCTCTCTCTATCATGTCAGCTCGTCGTGCACTCTGCCCGGCTTCTGTGGCTGAGGAGGAGATAACCACTCGAAAATGCATGCATCCTGCAGTCTGGTTAAGGTGGCGTTGTGATCAGGGGCGCCACCAGGTTCTAAAGTTAGGCGAGCACATAAAAGGAAAGGCTCCGTGAAACATACCAAACAGCTTTTAACTCATTTTACATTTTAATTTCTGTGTTTACACTCGAAACATAAGGAAGACAAAGTTCTGAAAGACGTACATGCGACGAGCACGCACTAAAAACTACCTCATTTTAATATATATATACTGCGGGCTTCTTTCAGTTTCCGTCAACCAGATCCAGTCAAAAGTCTTTGGTTGACCCAGAGCTATAGTGGAAGACATTTATCCAAGGTGCTGCCACTGGAATTGAACCCAAGACCGCATGGTTGGGAAGGGAGATTCTTAACCACACAGCTTGTTCTTTTGTATTTCTTGTTGTCTTGTATTTTCGATGGGAAAAGTCGGGAGGCGTGACTCACATCATGTTCATAATTACTTCATCTTTGCTTTCTAAATCTTGTTGCCTCTCACTTGCTAGGACTCATTTGGTAAAAAGTGTGGGGGGGGTTCTTCTTCTACGTTAATATATTTGTTTCACAAAGTTAATATTTATACAAATTATAAAATTATACACACCCTTTATATCATACGCAAAATATCCCATATACCTCCTTAAAGAACATTGATTTCTTTGATCTTTTGATTTTCCCCCCTTCAATACGTGTGTGTGAGTCTCTGTGTGTGTGTGTCTCTGTGTGTGTGTGTTTTGGTATTTTTTCCGAAACTCTCTAATGGACATAAACTGAGCAAACCGTGTTTTTTTTTTCATATATCATCATCGTCGTTGGCGGCGGCGGCGGCGGCCTCCTCCTCCTCCTCTTCCTTTACTTCCTCCTCCTAACCATCATCATCATCATCATAATCATCATCATAATCATCATCATCATCGCTATCATTTGTTTTAAAAACAAAGACGATTTCGAAAGAGCTATCTCCTCATAGCATTC
>NC_068999.1:2036304-2041122 GCF_001194135.2 Octopus bimaculoides
ATATATATATATATATATATATATATATATATATATATACATACACATATACATGCAAATATATATATATATATATACATATACATACATATACACGTATATATATACATACATATATGTATACAAATACATACATACATACATACATACATACATACATGCACAGATATTTCTCCTGAAATCAGGAAATGCCTTCAGCCGTTGCGTCTAGTGTACATAGGAATGGTTTGTAGTTCTTTTCCTTCGAAATAAGTAACACTCAAACGCATGCACACAAAGAAAAATACATACATACAAACATACATATATATAAGTTTTACGTATATATATGTATATATTTTACGTATAACTAATAGCTGTATGTATCTATGTATGTGTGTATGTATGTAAAAATAACTATAAATATTCATTTATGTTTACTACTACGCTACACACACATACATACATTACACACACACACACACACACACATATATATATGTATATATATATATACGTATATACATAGACATATATACATATATACATATAAATATATATAGAGACGTATATAAATATGTATACGTGTATGTGTGTATATATATATATATACACATATGTATATATATATTGCATATTACTCTGTGTATGTGCGTGTGTATGCCTCTGTGTGCGTGTGTGTGTATGTGAGTTTCAGTTTATATTTTCTCTCCAACTTCTGATATGCTCCAGCTTTATCTCGTTTAAGTATACATGAACGATCTCTCTTCTCCACACCCAAAACCCCATTATAGTTTATAAATGGCCCTTTACATGTCAATTCCCTGCCATTACTCTTCAATGCTGGGATGGTCTGCCATTCCAACATGCAAAATTATTCACTTCTCCACGGTTCCACCCTTTCCAATATCTTCAACATTGTATATTATTTTCTTTCCGAAAAAATTTGATAAAAAATATAAAACTCTTGTCTTTGTTCTGTTTTTATTCCTATTCTCATTCTCATTCTTATTCTTATATCTATTCTTATTTCTGATTCTAAATCATATTTATATTGATATCTCATGTTTATATTCCCTATTCTTATTCCTATGTGTAATCTTATTCTTATTTCTCTTCGTTTTTAGATTTTATTTTCATTCTTCTTCACCGCCGTTGTTTTGTTCTCCTTTATCCGGATGTTTTATCATTGGACACGAGATCTCCACTCTCTTTCTCTCTCTCCACCTCTCACTCTCTCCTTTCTGTCCCTCTCTCTTCCTCTCTCACTTTTCCCCCTGTCCCCCTCCCGCCACCCCATCTTTCTCCTCTCTACCCATTCTCTCCATCTCTTTTACCATCCTTTTCTCTCTCTTTGGGATAAGGCGGTGAGCTGGCAGAATCGTTAGCACGCCGGACAAAATGCAGAGCGGTATTTCGCCAGTCGCTACATTCTGAGTTCAAATTCCGCCGAGGTCGACTTTGTTTGTCATCATTTCGAGGTTGATAAATAAAATACCAGCGAAACACTGGGGTCGATATAATCGACTAGTCCCCACCACACAAATCTGAGGCCTTGTGCCTCCAGTAGAAAGGATTTCTCTCTCTTTGGCTTGTCAAATGACAGAACCGTCAGAGCGTCAGAGAAAATGCTTTACGCTGTTTGTTCTGACCCTTTATGCTCCGAGTCCAATTCTCGCCGCACTCGACCTTACCGTTCATCTCGCTGCGATCGATAAAATAAAGTATCAGTCAAGTATGGACGCGATGGTACCGTTTCTAAACTCTCCTCTTAAAACTTCTCTCTGTGTGCCTAAATCAGAAAAAAAATAACAATATTCTCCTTCACTCTCTTTCAACTAAACACTCCACCCCGTCCTTTCTTTATAATGGAATTATACCCCCTTTTCTCTTCTCTCTTTGTCGTTTTTTCTCTTCGTCATCTAGTCCACTGGTTATCATGTGATTCCTAATGGGATCGATATAAGATTTTTGGGGTTCGCAAAATCAAAATAGTAGATTGGGGATCGTCTGTAGCAGGCACGTGCAGCCAGGGTGAGCAGTTGGTGACCTTTATGTAGTAAAACACACAAAAAAAAAGCGAAACACAGACGCGCGACTGAGTTGAAAGCAGATTTACTTCTGCCTTTATAACACGTAAAGAAAACGGTGTTGTAGGAATGTACGTTTTGCGGTGAACGTTCCAACTCTCTAAGCTTTGGTTTCAAATCTCACCCGTATCAACCTGTTCATCTGTTCAGGGTCGATATAAATAAAACACCAGCCCTTTATTGGACCGGGTCTTCTCCTTTTCTAACTCCTTATTTCTGTCAATCTCTTTTCACCAACATGCAGACAATAACCAATCTTAGTTTTGGAAGATATCTGACATTATTGAACTGACCATGGAATTTTATTTCGCAGTGAAAGGTTTAAGTACAGAACAATCTGCAGAAAATTGTGAATTTAAGTTAATGTAGAATAGGCAAAACATTGTATGGAGCTTAAAATGATAATCTTAATCCTGGATTAATGGAGGGGATTTGTTGGTGTCGGGGCTGACACGTATCGCTTAACAGACTGACGATCACGAAACACGTGAAGATCTATTGTAACGAACCAATAAAGGTAACGGAGTTCTTTACAATATTGGTTAGAAAAACGTTAAGGAAGCGCATAGTATTAAATATTTAATGATTTGCGGTGATAAATCGTCTGCTGATTGTAAAGGAAACGAGAAATTCATTGATGAGTTCACAAAGATCGTGGCTGATAAAAAAATTTTCACGGCAAAGCAAGTGTATAATGTTGATGAAACACCGTTGTTCTGGTGTCACTGCTTCTGACAATTATTCCTTACAAATGATGAGACATCTTCAAAAGTTAATGATGCCAAAGACAAACTGTGCTGAGGCAACTGTTACCAGAGAGAAGATTTACTGCGATTTATGTTATGTAAAACCCTTCATCCCCACATAGAGCAGTATACATAGTGCTCTACCTTGCATCTCTACATGGAGCCCACCGAGATCGATTCTGCCTTTCGTTCCTCCGGGGTCGATAAAATAAAGTACAGTCAAATAGTGGAGTTGATACAATCTATCTAATCGCTTCCTCGAAATTTCCGGCCTTGTGCCTATATAATTACCATGCTAACATAAGCGCGGCTCTGTGGTAGGAAGTTTGTTTCCCGGTCACATGGTTTGGGGTTCAATCTCACTGCAAGGAATCTTGGGCAAACGTCTCCTACTCTAGCCTCAGGCTGACCAAAGCATTGCGAGTGGATTTGGTTGACAGAAACTGAAAGAAACCCGTCGAGTGTGTGTGCGTAGTGTCTTTTGTGCCTATGTTTGTCCGCCACCACCGCTTGACAACCAGTGTTGCTGTGTTTACATACCCGTAATACAGCGGTTCGGCGAAAGAAACCGATAGAATAAGTAACAGGCTTAAAGAAAACAAATACGTACTGGAATCCATTCATTCGACTAAAAATTCTTCAAGGCGATCTCCAGGGAGATTCTTTTTTGATGAACATAATCCAACAGTGACTCGTGCTGACGGCAGGAAACAAGGACTGCTGCCAAGTGCCGATTCCACATGGCTAATGTTATTCAAAATTGGTGTAAAGAACACAAAAGTGAAGTAGGCGACTTGAACTGGATTCCACCGAATTTTGAAATAATCGAAAATTTATGGCACATCTTGGAGCAGCAAGTGCGGAGCCGCTTCCCTCCGCCATCGCCGTTAAAAGAACCAAAGCGGTTTTTTACTTAAAGAATGGCTCAGAATTAGCGCTGAAAACGGTTCAGAACTTCCACGAGTGAATTCCTCGACCTATTAAAGCTGTGATTCATGTCAAAGCTATGAAATAATAAACCTTCCATTAAACAAGGTGTTTCCATTATTTGGTCCCAAGTGTTGGTAATGATATTGGAGGGAATGTGGGGGGTAGAGTGGTGATGACAGTTGCGGTGGTAGTAGTCGTGGTGTCGTTCTTGGTGGCACTGGTGACGGTAATAATAGTGGTATTAGCAGTGATGAAGGTTGTAGTAATGCTGTCGGTAAAGAAGTTATACTGGAGGTGTTGGTGGTGCTTGTAGTAATAGTAGTAGTAGTAGTAGTAGTAGTAGTGTAGGTGGTGGCAGTGCTTGTGGATGTAGTGGCGGTAGTACACATGTTGGTGCTAAACAAAGCAAGCAAACGGTAATTCATCAAGCCAGCCATTATTGTTAAATGACGAGGCAAGTGCTAGCTTTGGAAACTAGTTTGGATACGGCAAAGAGCCAACACACACACACTACACACCCAACACATGCACCCACACACACACTAAACAGAACACATGCACACACACACCACATAACACATGGACACGCACACACATTACACACACACACAATCTACACACCCAACACATGCACACACACACACACATTACACACGCACATAAACATCACAAACACACATGCGTAAATATATAACGATACATATAAATGTGTATGCATAAACGCATATACATTCATATATGTATACATACATACACACACAAATACATACAGACATGCATACATACATACATACATGTATACATGCATGCATACATACATACATACATAATGCATCCATTTGTGTAAATATATATACATATTTGTATATGTCAGTGTATGTGCGCATGTGTGTGTGTTTGTGTGTGTGTGTGTGTGTGTGTTTGTGTGTGTGTTTTGTGTGTTTTGTGTGTGCGTGTGTGTATGTGTGTGTAAACCTGTGCTGTGATTGACGTGTTTGTCTTAGGCTCTCAATGTGCGTAACACATTTTTGTTGTGTGGTGTTTGTCACTAATAAGTTCCGTTCGTCTCTCAC
>NC_068999.1:2041499-2045886 GCF_001194135.2 Octopus bimaculoides
TATATATATATATATATATATATATATATATATATATGTGTGTGTGTGTGTGTGTGTGTGTGTGTGTGTGTGTGTATGTATGTATGTATGTATGTATGTATGTATGTATTCACAGTCTTGTACATGTGTATATATGCTATTTTGTTTGTATGTCAGCTTGGGTAATGCGGTATGTTTTCAAATACAACATTGCAAGTTTGGTCAGAGTAAGTGCGCGTGCGCGCGTGTATACGTCTATATATAGTTTCTCTCTGTGTAAATGCATTAATTGAATGACTGTATATTTATGTATAATGCGCCAAATATTTGGGTAAATATATTCGTTTCTATGTCAGTGTGTGTGTGTGTGTAATGTTCAGGTATAAATATGTGTGTGTTTGTATTGCATACAAGTCTGTGTGTAGTAACTTCTACGATTGACGAATGTACCCCGTCCGTTTTGCTAACTCCATTTAATGTATGTATATTATATATTTGTTATATTGTATAAATATCTGCGTGTGTAGAAACATACGCTTGTGTATATATGCGTGTATGGTGCACGTACGTTACATGTGCGCTTGCCTATATGTCTGTATGTGTCCCAATAACTACATGAATGAACGTCAATATATACACAGATAAATAGATATAAATATATACACACACATACAGAGACACATATGTATGTCTGTATGTATGTATGTATGTATGTCTATGTGTATGTATGTGTGCGTGTGTGGGAGTATATGTCTGTCAGGATGTGCCAGTGACTGACTTATACGTGAATGAATGTCTGAAGAAGCTAAAGTGAGTGTGTGTGTCGTAGCTGAAAGGATACCAAACTAGGGAGCCCGGCTCTGCATTACACACGTGGTTGCTAAACCAAACCAATTTACATTTCACCACTAATAGTATTTAATAATAATCTTGTAAACAATTTTATAATAACACACCATTATCACATATATATATTTATATTTATATCTAGATACATTTGTACATCTTTGTAGACATATATCGATACCCAGACACACATGCACGCATACATTTATATCTATATTTTTCCATATATATACACACATAGACAAAAACAGTTCAAACCCTCTCAGAAGAAAAAGCCTGAAAGCAAATCCGTCAAATTCTAAAAAAAAAACCATTTCAAGCGAACGAAGAATCCAAAAACAAGTCCTAAAAAGGTGAGGGTTATATTAAAAAAAATAATAATAATAATAACCATATGAATGTATGTATATGTGTGTATATTTATACATACATATAGTAATGCTTAATAACACAAGCGTATATATAATATGCTTATATAAATATATGTGTGTATATATATATATATATGTATATGTATATATATATATATATATACATCATATGACGGCGATCCTACATGCATAACGGGTATGTAAGCATTAGTATATTAACATGAATAGATGTATATATTTTTATGTGTGTGTATATGTATAGGTACATATAGATGGATATACATGTGTATATAGCTATGCATAAATACACACGCATTATTTATGTACATATAATGTATGTATATTTAACGGATTTCTGTTACAAGTTGTGTCATAAGGTCTCCCATTGGAAGGGAACTTCCCCTCTCACCGCCGTCACATTTTTATTCTACCCCCCTCTTTCATATACACCAAGTGGAAAATACACACAGATGCATGTATACATTTATATATATTTTATAAATATATAACTACTTCCTTATTTTTTTTTCATTCTGTTCTGACAGAAGTATGTCAGTCGTTTTAATTGATATTTTTTTATTTGTTTATATTACATATATGCACATACATATATAATATCAAGTATGTTATAGACGTATGTATGTATATACATACCACACATGCATAATAAACACAATTACGGTAAATTGTTTCGGTAAAATACGAGTGGAACTCGCTCATAAACAAGTCTATATCAGTGGTTCTCGAACCATTTCTTTTGCCTTTGGACCACTTTGATTTCTATTTTACAATACTGGGCCCTCATGTTTAAAAGAATCTTATATTTCTCATGATTAAATATTAGAAATGGTAGAAAAAAAAACAATTGTTAAAATATTTTTTGTATTGGCGAAGTCTAAGCAGTTTATTGGTCATAAACTTTAACAACAAAATCTTATATGGACCTCCAGGGGTTATACGGACCCTGGCTAAGAAACACTCGTTTTTACTTATCTACCTAATGTGTATATGTATATATATATATATATATATATATATATATATATATATATATATATAGATAGATAGATATAGATATATATATACACACACACACACACACATACATACATACATGCATAGAATTGCACTGTTAGTTCTTGCTAATTACTTAACGCTTAATTGTAATTATTAAAGTAGGAGTTTTAAAGAAAACATGGAGACCGGTTCTCTTTCTTTCTTTTCCGTTTCTCTTTTTGTTTTTGTTGTGAAATTCTTTTTTCCATCGTTCTGTTCACTTTGAGAAGAGATGGAAAAGAGAATCAAGCCTTCTATTATTTGATTGTGTATAATATATGATAGATAGATAGATAGATCCTGCCCAGATCTATTTATTTAAATGATCGGTGATAATTTAAACTACAGGAAATGTTGATGAATGTTGAATGGTTGTAGGCCCTGACACAGCTGTATCTAACACTATTTTCATTTCATTGTTATCTCAAACATAATTAACCGTAAACGAAGTAGTCTCCGGCTGCTTCTGAAAGAAATAATACAATATTAACTAATTCTAAAACATCATTAATTATAAAACAAAGTAAGGAAGGGTGCGATGGAGATACATCTGTATTATAATAGTTGCAGGTGTATATTAATTATGTAATAACTCATTAGTCTCAGTCGAAAATCAGGACTTCGGTGGAAATATATTTATGCGGTCTTACTGTGAAATGTGACAGGATTTGTCTCTGTGTGTCTTATATATCTACAGTATATTAAACTAACGTTTTAAATCCATTTTAGCTTCTTAGTGGTTTGTCCTAGAAATATACACATACACATGCGTGCAGACAACCATATATATATATATATATATATATATATATATTCATACATACACGCATCTGTACATATATGTATGTATGTGTGTGTGTTGAGAGAAAGAGAGCATGACAGACAGACAGACAGACATGCATACATACACTCTGTGATTACTTATTGTTACATATACTTCCTGGTTTCAAAGTCGTTTTTTGTATGACACCAGTATACAATGCGCGCACGCACGCACATGTATATATACACACACACACACACACACACACTTGTATTCTTCCCAATAACATTTATTCTTTCTGATATGGAATAGAAGTAGTCTGTGTAACTCCATGTGTAACACACATGCATGCAGATATATGTATACGTATAGATAGATAGACAGATAGAGAGAGAAAGACAGACAGACAGGTAGATTTTCAAATATAGTTGGCACAGTTTTTTATCATCTATATTATTTATAATTATATTTGCTAACATCTGTTTAAATAAATCATTATCCGACGATGATGATAGTGGTGACGGCGGTAGTAGTTCTTTCGTATACTAAACAGGGAAAGACTAATTTATTAGAAGACAGCGAGTGTGTGTGTGTGTGTGCTCTAGTCTAATAATAATAATAATAATAATAATAATGGTTTAGTAGTAAAAGTTAGAGGTTATTGCGGTATTTTCATTTAATAATCTGATATTATCTTCATATTTGCCTTCTGTTGTTTTATATAAACTTGAAATATCTTTCACGACAAAAATTTAATTATACATATATGCGTATATATGTATGTGTGTACATACGTATATATATATATATATATATATATATATATATATTTGTAATTTGTTTCGATATTGTGCATGTGTACCCCAGCATGGTTACAGTTGTATAGCAGAAGTAATAAGATAAGATATATAATGTGTATGTATATATATGCGCGTGCGTCTGCCTCTTTGTAAATATTTTTATCAGGTTTGATATAAAAAATTATTTCTTAATAATTTTTTTCCCCTCCCCCACGTTCAAAGAAACTATTGAACTAGGTCAGTGGCTTTTCCTGCCTCTCTTCTCTCGTTCTTTCAACGTAATTCTCATGTGAGAAGGGAAATAGGAAAAAAAGAAAATTAGTGAAACTATCACCGGTTTAGCTGGAAGAATATTGAGGGGAGACAGGAAAAACAAATTGCTGTGACTTGCTATTATGGCAGTTTTAATTGACGGATGCCCAAACATGTAATAAAATAATCTCGTTTTCTCTGCCGCCCGTATAGCTTGCTTGTCGGCAGCGCCTCTGTCTGTGCTGTTTGCTGTTAACGTTTCTTCTCTCTCTTCTTTGCTTTCAGTAAGTTTGTATGTGTGGGGGGTGTCTTTTATTGTT
>NC_068999.1:2048305-2051358 GCF_001194135.2 Octopus bimaculoides
TATATATATATATATATATATATATATATATATATATTTATAAGTGGAACAAAAATGCAATAGAGGACAATAAACCATTCAGACAGAGAGACGATACAAAGGCAGACAGGAGAAACAACAATTAGGACAGGCAAAAAAAGACGGGTCATTCGTGGCCTTCTTTCCTCTGTCAAGTTACCAGAAGTCCTTACTGTTTTGGGCAGTGTGTGTGTGTACATATGCTTATTTTTACATCATTGCCATTATCATTTTACATCTACATTCCGTGTTAGCATAGGTTAGAGGAGTCATCATTTCTTATTAAGAGTCAATGCTCCTACAGGCTGGTGCTCATAGGTTTCATTTTTGTTCAATTTCTATGGCTGGATGCTCTTCCTATCACCAACCACTTTACAGAGTGTACTGAGTGTATATTCTCAAGGCATGTTTACTACTCCTTGATGAATCACAACTAAAAGGGCCTCACATACACTTATAGATAGATAGAATTGAGAGGTCTTTGCTGAAATGAATACAGGACTCGTTCAGCATCTGGGAAGTGGTCATTGCCAGTGTGCAGAAAAAAAGGGCACATTGAATCCCCGTACAGTGTTCCAAATGTAAACTGTTGATGCACACAAGATGCAGTGAGATCGCAAGCAGGTTGAGAAAGAAATAAGTCTTTGTCGTCATCATCATTTAACACCTGTATTCCCTGCTGGACGGTTTCACAGGCTGGGGGACTACAGCAAGCTTCACTGTCTGTGCTGGCATGGTTTCTGCTGCTGGATGCCCTCCTTAATGCCAACCACTTTACAGAAAGTACTGAATGCTATTGACATGACACCAGAACTGTTGCCTTGTATGTAGCACCAGGAGTAAATTAGTAGTAAGGACACCCACAAAATATATTCTATGAAATGCTCAGATGGCTCCCTTGAAGCAGGTGAGGGTTTCTGTTTCTTAGCTGACCTGTAGTTGCAGTGGGGCAGGGTGTTTTGAAAGCAGAGTAAGTGAAATTATGAAGAGATTAGAAAATGTTAAGGGAATTATTGTTTTTGCTAGTTGCAATGGAAATTTTCTGCCCAAGTCAAAAGGCAGATTACATGATGCTTGTGTAGAAAGTGCAATGTCAGACAGTAAGATGAGCGTTGAATATGTGCATAGGCATGGCTGTGTGGTAAGATGTTTGCTTCCTAACGACATGGTCCTGAGTTCAGTCCCACTGCATGCTACTTTGGACAAATATTTTCTATTATAGCCTTGGGCTAACCAAAGCCTTGTGAATGGATTTGGAAGACAGAAACTGAAAGAAGCCTGTCGTGTCTGTGTGTGTGTACAGATGTATGCCTTTGTGTCCGTGTTTGTTCCCCACCACTGCTTGACGACCGGTGTTGATGTGTTTACATCCTCATAACTTAGCAGTTTGCCAAAAGGGGCTGAATAAGTACTGGAGTCAATTTGTCTGACCAAAAGTTCTTCAAGGCAGTGCTGCCCCAGCATGGCCAGGCAGTCTAATGACTGAAACAAAGTAAAAGGCGGAAAGCAGAGGAAGAGTGGCGGCTGGAAAGAGATGAAGCAAACTATGCTTCCGTCTGTCGGTGTGGATTGTTGGTGGCCACGAATGACGAGGAATGAACCAAAGGAGAAACCGGGTACAAGAGCAACAGGGTGTAGTGTGCAGCGGGGTGAGGGGGATAGTATTGACAGGTGATAGGGATGGAAGGTGGCTGCTGAGTGCAGAAGTACCAATCAATTCAAGAGGGAAGAATTAGTTGTGTAAGAAGACATGGAATGAAGCGGTGAAGACTGATCTCAAGCGAGTGACCCTCACAGAATAAGACGGCAAAGGGCTATGAAGCCATCTTTCGTCTCTGCAATTGGAAAAACTTCAGGCATGGCTGTGTGCTAAGAAGCTTGTTTCTCAACCGCATGGTTCCAGGTTCAGTCCTACTGTGTGGCACTCTAAGCAAGATTCTTCTACCATAACCTCAGGCTGACCAAAAACTTGAGAAACAGAAACTAGAAAGAAGCCCATTATATGTATATATATATATATATATATATACACACACTGTCTGTGTCCGATTAGTGTTTGCGAACGGAAATCGTTGTTCCCATCTCTAGCCTCACATGATACACACAGACCCAGGTTATCTATGTGTGCGTCTTTGTGTCTGGGTTTGTCCACCATCTCTGCTTGACAACCGATGTTGGTGTGTTTACATCCCTGTAACTTAGCGGTTCAGCAAATGAGACTGTGCAAGGTTTACACAAGAAAAGGCACTGGGGTCAATTCTTTTAACTAAAACCCTTGAAGGTGGTGCCCCAGCATGGCCATACTCTAAGGACCGAAACAAGTAAAAGCTTTAACGATAAACTCACTCAAGGACGTCAAAGTGGATATAGAATGGTGATGATGATGATGATGATGATGGTGTACACAATTATAATTGGGCCTCACATCTGCAGTGGTGGTCATGGGTGGTGGGGTGCAATCCGTGCCAAATTCTTAAAACTGTTTCAACTCCTATGGATCTTTGATGAGTTTATTTTAGTTGTTATTGTTTGTCTTGTTTGTTTTTCTCTAACCTATGAGGGAACAGAAATTTGTCTGCAATTTCATCAGAGGAATAAAGGTAGCAAGAACCTCAAAGTTATTTATTTCCATTTGCTTACACGAGTGTGTGTGTGTGTATTACTGAGGACTCTCTGAAGTTCTTGGTGAAGGAGAGGTGGTCGTGGTGGTGGTGGTATTCTTTTAAAGGCAGGCTAGCATTACAGATATAGTAACTGTTTTATATTCTTTAGAATACACCAATTCCCTCATGATTTCTAACCTTTCCACTGGCCTGGCTGTGTAGTTAAGAAATTTACTGTATAACTAGTTAATAATAATAATAATCAATAAAATAACCAACCACCAGCAGGCAAAATAACCAACAGAAGAACACAACTCACAATGCAAGCACTTTTACCATGAAACACTGCAAACAGACCCCATAGAGAAACAAACTGATGCACTACAACACCAGGAAGCGTTTGCACTCCCCCAGTAACAAAAAAGAACCCAC
>NC_068999.1:2051368-2053634 GCF_001194135.2 Octopus bimaculoides
TAGCAGAAGAAATCTGCCTCAATCTACCAAATTGTTCAATAATAATGATAATAGGGTTACAGCAAATATTCTGCTCAACACCACAGATTTACTTATCAGATGCTTGACCGTAACCAGTTGAGCCTGTCCCTTCGTGGCTGATGACATGTGCATCTCTGATCAGGAGCAGGAGTAACAGGGGAGTATCATAGCCATGTGTTGAGAGGGATTCTTTGGGATTTGAAAATTTACCCATGGAAACAGGTATTTTATTCATCGTCCTTAAACAATCTTTATTCAGAAATCTTTTGAGTGGGAAGCACTACTCAACATGGAAACATTCTAACTGGGCCCCACCTACAAGGCCATGCACTCTTTTATCTTGATATGAGATCACTGTGTCGCGCATACAGTTGTGAGGCCTGGTGTACCCTTATGATGGGTAGATTAGGGTTCATATATTTGTACCCCAATGTCACTGTGATGGCATATGCTGCTATGCTGCTCTCTCAATCAATAATATATATATATATATATATATATATATATATATATTGATATAGATTTATTCTTTGCGTGTTGCAGAGCATTTTCTCTTTTTTAATGTGTCTCCCGTCGTTGGTTTAAATGAATGCATATCAAAACTGTTTAGATGTGATGAAGAGAGAGAGAGAAAGTCACACCGTCAGAATTATTTCTGATTCCTCTGTGCATCCGTAGTAGAGAATGTCCAACGAATTTGTATACTGTTTCGCTATTGCAGTCCTTCCTCCCACCTCTTCTACTCCTCTTCTTATTTCTCTGCTTGTCTTTCTCTTTCTTCCCGTCTGCTTTTTCCCTCCAACTTTCTCTTTCTCTCTGTTTATATCGCAACTTCTCCTATTTTCAACTACTATCACTACAACCTCCTCTAGTCTTTCTTTCTTCCTCTCTTTTCCCCTTACAGTTTTACCTTACCCTCCTCCTCTCTTTCTAATCTCGCGCTGCCACTAACTCTCTGCCTCCCCTTCCTCTCTCTTCCTATATCAAACACTCAACTCGCTCGTTGTTCGCCTCATCCGGGTACTTCCAGCAAGCGCTAGTTCTCGTGTAAAAAGTCAGTTCTGCATCAGCTTAGCTTCGTACACGACCGGCCTTCTCCGTAACAACATTTGTCTTCAAAACAAAAACTTACAATTAATATTATTATATTTTACAGTTAGAATAATAATATTAATATTATTTTAGAGTGAAAAAAAATTATATACACACACACACATATTTTACATTTTTTTCTTAATAATCAGGAGGGGGAAACATTACTTTTCCGCCATCATTTTAAAAATATATAAAAAAAATTGTAATTTTTTTCTTCATTTCATTATATTGTAGTATTAATTAAAAAGATTGCACTTTTAGGAAATTGTATAAGTATCAAAATATTTTTGAAAAAGATAAGACAAAAAAAAAATATAAGATGAAATAACGTGTTTTTTGTACGAAAGGTTTTAGCTTACAAAAGAAAATTCTATCTTTGAGTTCTGGAACGGATATTTAAAAAAAAATTACATGTTATTAATAATATTATTATTACCATTACCTCTGTCGGAACAAAGGAATAATAGTAAATACGACGCGAAGATCACTTAACTCTACTTGCTCCTATGTGATATCCTATCGTCTCTTCCTTTACTTTTTTTTACCTGTGAGATATCCAGCCGTATATAGAACCACCCGCTTGTCGGCGACTGCTTTGGGATATGTGTTGTGAAATTTTGTAGAACTTAATGATTTATTCTGCTTTTTTTTTTAAATCTATATTTTTATGACCGGGTACTTAAAAAAAATCTGTTTGATATCCTGCATCGGATAAAAACTACACATATATCTATGTGTATGTTTTATATTACCATTACGGCTGGAACCAAGGATTAATGTAATAAATACTACACAACTTTGTCGTCTGTTTTCTTGCGATATCAATCAATAATTAAGACACTTTATCAACAGGAAGACTTTTGGATATATTCTGAGAAATAACTTTCTCTAACATCTTAAGCACTTTTTTTTCTCTTCTATTAAAAGGATAACTCCACAGTTCACTGCAAAAGGATTATCTATTGTGTGTAAAATTTTTAATTTTTTTTTTCAACAAAATTAAAGTGAGATTATCCCTGTCCTAGTGAAAAAAAAAAGTCCTATTCTCATTTGGATATCAAAATTATAACGCGGATATTCGTACAAGTCCGCCTGTGTCCGTAAAAGGAAAGCAACTTTTTTTTTTTAATTCTCTCAAGCCCCCCATCCC
>NC_068999.1:2053647-2058273 GCF_001194135.2 Octopus bimaculoides
TCCCTCCCTCCCAAATTTCTGCAACTCTCTTGAGTAATTCACCTCTTATCGCGTCCCCCCACCCTTTTTTTTTACCTTTTATTAAATTATCAAATTCACTTCGGAGTTGTTCGTTCAAGTCCGTGAGTGTCTGTAAAAGGAATTTATATCCATGCATATATATGTGTGTGGTATATATATACATATATTTCTATAAAACCCCATATTCTACTTAATCTTTTGCTATAAAACTCCTCTTATCTTACACTTTCGTACTTTTCCGCCGCCGCCGATTCACTTCGCACTTTCTGCCTCGTCCGCCCTCCCCCTCTCACTCTCTATCTACTGTGCCTTCCACTCCCTTTAGTAACGCACCTATCCCCGCTACCGTTTCTCTTTAATCTTTCTGTCTTCCCCTCATGTTGTTTTACAGTTCTTTCCTCTTCCTTCCCCCCATATTCTAATTTTTTAATCTTTTCTCCTTCTCTCTACTCCACTATAAGCCCTCATCCTTCTTCTCTCACTCCGCTTCTCTTCCTTCCAATTCACTCTCTATTTATCTCTTACTGACTCTGTCTTTTTACTCCTACCACTCTAATAAACACCTCATCCTTCACTCATTTATACACTCCTACCTTCATTCTCTCTCAGGCATTAAACTACCTCCTACTTTTACTCTCAGTCACATATTACTTTGTCACTACTCCCTCTCCTAATTTTTCACTCACACTCTTTATCCATCCCTCTCATATTATATTAGTTCCACTCTCTCATATATATATATATATATACTTCCTCTCAGTGCTACTGAGTTTACCTCCTACTCCATCTCCAATATATATATATTTTCACTCTATCACTCACACTCTCTCATATTACTTCCACTCTTTTTCTCACCCTCTCTGTATTACTACTACTACTACCACTCCAACCATTTCTCTTCACTCTCTCTCTCTCTCATTGTATTTGTTCCACACTCTGTCTCAGTTGCTGCTGCTACTCCTCCCAAACTCTCCCCTCTAACTCCTTCCCTCTCTCTTTTTCTCCCTCCCTCCCTTCCTCACACTGTCTCTGTATCCCCCAGTTTGACATCCGGGTATCGTCAGAGCGGCTACCCCGCGTGGAGACGGTTTTTTTACCGCCATTTGCAACCGAAGCAAGTGGTTTTCTGTGGAGAGACGTTTGGACTCGACGCGCTTTTTTTCTCGGTGGTGTTTTGAAAATAATGAACGGGTGAGTAAGAAACGATCATCACGCATTCACACACGCTGCTGATGCATGATTTTTTCCCTATCCACGCACACGTTCCTCTCATTTATTCCGTCTCCATTAAACAACACAACTTCCTACAAACCTCGACGGGAAACTCATGAAGCACACACAATGTGCCGCTTCCACACACATACGTGTGTGTCTGTGTGTCTCTCTCTCTCTATAATATATATATATACGTGTGGTTGTGTTCCTGTTATGTATCAGGCATACACTGAGGCTATAAGTACACAATGGTGTGTGTGTATATATATATATATATATATATAATCTACACGAGTTCAGTGTGTATGTATGCAACTATATATATATATATATATATACATACAACTATACATATATATACACATACAACTATACATATATATACACATACAATTATACATATATGTACATACAACTATGCATACATATATATACTCATGTAATTGTGTACACAGCTCTATAAATATTTGTGTGCATTTACAACTGTTTGTGTATGTATAACTATATACATCTGTAATATCCATGTGTACGAATATATATATGTCCATGATGTGTGGACACGAGTACATGTGTGTAATTATATGTTCATAATGATTTATACAAGAGAAAATTATTAGCCATTCAGAAAAATCTATAAATTTGTTAAAAGATCACTGGCCATGTTACTTTGTAAAATGTCATAAGCTGTGTGTATGGCTTATGTCAATTTCACGATGTAGGTTTCATTCTTGTATGTGTATAGTAGTTACGATACATGTGTATGTTTAAGAATATACGTGTATATTCTATGGACATGAGATATATGTCTAAAACTTCACGCCCATATCTTTAATGTTTTTGTATGTATGTATATATATATATATATATATATATATATATACACAGACATACATACACGTGTAAGAAGTAGTATGTTTGTAACTTATCCTTGATGTATGTGTATATATATATGTATATATACACAAACGTGTAACTTATGCATTTGTAATTTTACACAGTCAGCTAGTGTATATATAAGGTTATATATATATAGTATACTCTCTACGTTTTTTTTTTTTTTTTCAGATTTTTACCTGTGTATATAACTTGTATTTCTTCTTTCTAAAAGTAATATATCTGTTCGTGTGACCACACTGTGTGTGTTTGTATATATATTTATATATAGCTTGAGAGTTTTAAATCGCCTTCCCATCTGAAATTTTGGCATATTTGTCCTATATAAAACCACATGGTAGATCGAGAAAGTGGAAATATAACGTGCGTTTATGATGGTTAAGTGTAATTAAATATATATATTGTCTTTGTTTAAAGTGATGTGTTAGTATGTATATAATATATATATATAACAAATGATAGACGTTCTAGCTGATAATTGAGCTTGCTTGTTAACTATCCTCGATATATATACATACATAGTAGTCATGAATTGATGACTTATGTTATACACACGCGCAGCGGGCTTGGTGTTACAAGGAAGCGTTCGCAGTGCTAAAGTTTATATATATGTGTGTGTGGTTTATACACACTTGTATTCTGCTATACGCATTCGGAAATCGCTTTATTCGCGCGATAGTGTTTATACAGATTTGAAGGTTGGTTGATTTTATATATGACCATTTAATACGTGTGTGTGTGTGTGAAAGACGGGCACATGGCTTTAATATTCAGTATGTATATTTCATACACAGATACGTATTACTATATTAGTAAGCACTTGGTGTTCGTAGATTAGAGGTGGTGGTAATCTTCGTGCTTTCTCACTTTTCCTTTGTCTTCTAATCGCTCCCTGTTCCCCGTTGCCCACTCTCTTTCTTTAAACAAGATCTGTGGTCAAAAACAATCCTGCCATGACCATTCCGTCTTTGTGTCTCTCTACATAGTTTGTATTGGATTTGTCTGCTATTTCTAGCGGGTTGTAATGACCACATCGTGGCTTTTCCCCTTCTTTCTGTTGGTTCGTATTTGTTTATTAGTAATGAAGGGGGGAGCAACGTCTGTAGCTTTTTTTTTTCTCCTTCCTCTCCATATGTCTTAGTCTGGCGTATATGTTAAAAGTCAACTTGACGTGATTGGATGTGATCGATAATGATCTAGAAAGGGGCAAGAGTGTATAATCGATTAGACGGACCACAGTATATAACTGGTATCCTTATTGACCTCCAGACAGATAGAGGATATGATGGGGTTTTTTTTTTAACATTGATAGAAAGCTATTAACGTTGAGAGGGCGAGGGAAAATTATTAGAGGTGTATTGATTGATTAAATCGATGCATGTTTGTCGATTGGTGATTTAAAGTTCTCATCCCCCCCTCCCCGGTCACATTGAAATACAACATCGATCTCGCCTGGGTTTGAACCCACAATCTGCAGAGGAAACCTAAATAATAATGCACGCCATGTTAATGGAAGCTGTGTATAAAGTATTTTTATGGAGATAAACTGTGAGTATATATTTAGTGTGTGTATATTGTCTGGCTAGCTGTGTGTGTGTAGAACTCGTCCATAAAGTTGTATACTTTGTGTGTGTGGGTGTATAATGTAAACGCTTCCTGTGTGTGGTGGTTTGTGGTGTGTGTATATATATGTATATACACTGTTGGTTAGTTTGATGTGTATCAAAAAAGGCTAATGTAACACAGCAGCGTTCTTTTCTCTATTAATCACAGCAGTGACTTGACAGCTTTAAAACACATCCATGGCAATGCTTTATAATTGTGTGTGCATTACACGGATACACACACACACACACACACACTCACTCACACATACACACTCACTCACACATACATGGTTGTTAGTTATCAATATAGTGTGTATCTGAAATAGATTACTATCATCACACACACACAGTGTACTTTGGTGTAGAACCTAAAAACTGCTTGATGTCTGCAACAAAGCTGCCATGCACATTATATACACACACTGCACAGTGTCTTGTGGCTGGAACTTGCTTGACCATTCTGGCCAAATGTTTTGAATCCCTTTGTTCAGTTCTCTGGCCCCTTTATTTTCACTAAATCATGTTAATGGTCCTCACACACACATGCATAGTTACCCTGCGGTTAAATGTCTGATATTCAGTTTGATCGGACCCAATCAACGCTAAAAGATGCAGGCCTGTGATACGACATTCCAAGTATGACCATTCCGTCGTGTTAGGTGGGTGGGATCATTATCTGTCTTTTCCCTGTAAGACAGAAGAATGTGATTTGAGGGAGATTGGGCCGTTATTTCTTGCAGGATCACTTCGTTGTCTCTGTACCATGTATCACATGTGGTGGTCGTGGCATGTCTATCTTGAAGGTAGCAATGTATTTCAAATGCGATAGAATCGAACCCCTGAACTGCGGTAAGGGGGGTCTTCTCTCCCCCCCCCCGTCCTTTTGTGG
>NC_068999.1:2058283-2078950 GCF_001194135.2 Octopus bimaculoides
TCTCCCCCCCCCCCCCGGTCCTTTTGTGGTTCTGGTAGACGATCGCTTCTTAGTGTTCCTGTTAATAAATGATGAGATTGTTTTCTGTATAAAGTTTGCTTTTGGCTGGCATGTTTCAGTGTAGAGAGTAAATGATACAGCAAACACACACGCATATTGCATGTGTGTGTGTGTGATGTGTAAAGGCTTTTGGATGGAGAGTGTATAAATTATATTGTAAGAAATTTCTTTTAATACACCCATATATCATAAACTTAGTGTGTAGTTTGATTTTTTTTTTGTCTGGAGTATCATGACTACTTCAGATATCGAAACTGCTTTCAAAATTTTTTTTCTATCTGCATGGATGGATGTATGTGTGTGTATATACACACATGCACACTGGGGCTTTTAGGAAGCTTGCATATTTCTTGGCTGTCGTGACAATGTCTCTTTAAATCTTGTTACTTTATGTATTATATTGAATTGGTGTGTGTGTATATATATATGTATACCTAAGCGTGTATATGAATGTGTATGATATAAACTGCTTCACACCCACAACCCAGAGTAGAGCAGTTAGTTGCTCAACACCCACACATTCAGACGTTTTACGCATGTGTATGTATACACACACACACTCACATGTATATTAATTATAGGTACACACACTTGGTGATTGTGCAGTTAGCGGTTTGGTGGTGTATTTTTAAGGCAGGTCTTTAAACTAAAAAGATTTTCTCCCTGATATCAAATAAAAACGAACTGGAAACAATTTTGTCTGTGTAGATTAGAGACAAAGACTCTATTATACCAAACATTGGAACTAGATTTAACTTCTACTTGTCTCTCTTTATCTAAGGTTGATATCTAAATATTTTAAATATGGTGCTGCCTTCTCCTCTCTGAAATTCTAAAATTACTCCAAGTAGACAGCCAGCTTTTTGTCTCTCTCTTTCTTTCACTATATGGGAAGTTCTTTGTGTGTGTGTGTACTGTATTGATAGTCGTGTATTGAAGATGGAACCCGATGCTACCCGATCAGGCAGGCCTCTGATCCAATTCTGAACATCCCATGTTTTGCCTTTAAGATGGTAGGTTGTAGTTTAAGGATAGCATAACTACTATTTCTAGCTCTTCAAGCGACCATGTAAAAGCTCACGTCTATTTCTGTTATGTGTGTGTGTAGATAAATCGACAAATGTGTGTATACATTCAGCCAGTCTCTGAGTTACGAACTAATTCGTAAGACGAAGCAGTTACCCGTACTGTTCGTATCTCGCATCACTTTGTGAAGTGTTTGTCTTACGGCATTGCATGTATGTATATAGTCTTAAGTTTTAATGTCTAGTGTTTATAATTGTGTATATATGTAAGCACAGTCTTTCGCTTCGTTTCAAACAATTGCTGTAAGTCGAATTTTTAATGTCATTCTTTAATAGAGGCCTGTTCGTAACCCGAGAACTATCTGTATTTATGCGTGTATTAAAAGAAATCTACCGTCTTCATCATATACATTCATCTGAGTGTGTGTGTATATGTATACATATATACCAACATTGAATGGCTAGTGTGAAGCAATGGTAGACCACAGGAAAGTATTCCTGGATTTTTCAGTTGTCAAGAAATGTGTGCCGCTGTCTTGAAAAGGAGGGGCTGGCGGGTTGTGTGAAGCAATTGCTTGACCTAGTGTTGCTATGGTCCCTCCTTGTCTGTCTAGAGAGGAGGGGGAAGAGGAGAGTGTAGGAAGGACATGTGTGGTGGTGGTGGTGGACTTTTTCTTTTTTAGAAATAAAACAAATGGCTTGCTATATCTTTGACAGACACACACTGCTGGCTTTTAAATTAATGTGAAAGGACTTCTCTGTCGATTTAACACGACATACTTTCTTATATATAATTAACATGTGTGATATTATATATATTTATGGAGATAAACAGTTCATAGCTTGTTAAACTTGTGTTCTAGCATTACTCACTGGCTTTTTAAAATTTATTTCTTTTCGTTATACCTAAAGGGTACGGTTCTAGTTTGATAAAGCATGGGTGGTGGTGGTGGGTGTATATATTACACACGCGCGCACATCGCCCGTGATGAAGCTTCGTTGTATGAAAATGTCTTTGTTCCGAAACAAAGAGATCTGAACCATTGCGATACGGTTTCGCTGTGTGTGTGTGAAACGTTTGTCTTTAAATTCAGATTCAATGAATTTTCTGTAATGTTTTTAGCTTAGTTATTAATTTACATATGTAGGACCACGTTTTTCTGTTTGTTAATCACATGGTCCTGTTTGTCATCAATTTCACTCAATCAGCCATGTGATGTTCTTTTCATTGACTAATATATATATGATAGCTATATATATATATATATATAATCTCAGTGTGAATACGTACACGCACGCGCACACGTGTTCGTTATCTGAAATAGTTTTGCCAGAATTGCGCCAATCAACTCGGATAATTTAACAAAGAGATATAAATCTGGGTAGAGAGAGAAAGAGAGGTAGTGTGAGGAGCGTGGCAGTGAAAAATGTACTGTAGTAGGAGAGAACTTGATGGGGGGGTTGCTGTCTCTTGGCTTAGGCTTAGCTTTTCAAGTCTTTGTCCCTGATGGTGTGTGTGTGCGCGCGGGTTCGCCACTGTAGTTGACTGTTTGTCGTCCCTCCTCCTCCTCCATTGTAGGACCAGTAGTGGTGGTGGTGGTGTTGGCGGCGGCGACGGCCGTGTTCATTGTCTACTTGGGTCGATGTTTGAACTAAAAGGAAGTAAGGCAAAGTTAGGTTAAAGTCACCTGCAAGGCCATCACCACTACTACTGCTACCTCCCCCATACTTTATCGCCCACCATCTACGTGTGGTGGTGCTGTTGGCGGTAGTGACCTCTTCTACTACAGCAAATCCCGCCAACTTGTCTCTTTCCTTCTTCCCCTCCTCTGCCATATTCTTTTCTCTGGCGGATGGTGTGGTTTTTAAATTGTAGTTTAGCAGAGGAGTTCATTAAGTGAAGAATCTCTTGGTTCTTCTCATTGTGAGAATCTCCGCTGGATTTCTTTTTTTTTCCCTCCTCTCAATGTGTGTGTTCTCGCGTCGCCAGTGATCGACTGAAATACTTCCATTAAGAACTTTCCTTTTCTGTCGCTGTTTTTTGGTCGGTTCCTTAGTGATCCGGTAACACCCTGTGCCCGGTTTTGAACTCGGAACAAAAGGGATCGTCAAGTATGACGACCCAGCATTTTCATTGCCCTAGGTGGGGGAACGGGCGGAACAGCTACCGCAAGGCATTTTGTCCGACGCTCAGGTTTACTTTCCTACTGCATGGTTCTGAGTTCGATCTTACACTAAGGCAGTTTTTCTCCGACGACAAGCCACCAGGGATTATCGATAGTTTAAGGAATGGGGTCTCTGTAATTGATCGACCCTTGAAGTCGTGTTAAATATTCTCTAGCCTTTATAGAGAGTTTTACAATTCGACCAAATTGCACTGAAACTAGGCAATCAGGAATTTGCCCCTTTTACATTGAGTTTTCTTGTTCTTAGGTTTTTAGCCTCTCTCAACTTCTGCCGTTATTTTGACCAAAACAAATTTGAGAAGCAGAAGACCTCTCTCTCTCTCCCTCTCTCCCACTCTCCCACAAACAAAATACTGTGGACGTATTGATTATTCTTTGAAAATGGTTTTGGTGGTAATGACCGCCATTTGAACTCCTTGTTAATGGATTTTGTGTCTTAGATGAGGTGTCGGGTTACACTTCACTGAATGGTTTAAAAAGTCGGCTTTGCAATCGTACTGTCTCCGGTTTCGATTGCAGTGCATGACAGTCCCCCCCCCCTACTTCAGGGTGATCCAAGGTCTTGCAACTGAATGTGGTTAGAAAGTCTGAATAAACTACCACTGTCACACTAATTTCCGACTCAGGGTTGTAAGTGTCTATGGAATTCTCAGCCACTTCGAGCAACTGCAATACTCATCTTCGAAACCGACGGAGATCCATTCACTTAGATTCGTATTCAGAAGCAATGGCTTCTACCCTTACCCCACAAAGGGCCAGTCATTGCTGTAAGGGTATGCTGAGCATGTGGCACAGTCAAATCTGATCTCAGTTTGGCACAAATGCCACACTTGGATTGATGCTGTCTGTGCTGAAGATAGTGTTAATACTGATTTTTAAAAAAATCATCTCTTCTATAGGCACGAGGCCTGAAATTTTGGGAGTCGATTACATGGACCTCAGTGCATAACTGGTACTTAATTCATCAACCCTCAAAAGAATGAAAGGCAAAGTTGATCTAGGTGGAATTTGAACTCAGAATGCCACTAAGTATTTTCTCCAGTGTGCTAACAAGCTTGCCACCCTTTAGCATTTGAACCGGCCATATCAGGCCTCTCACACGTATCCTACAATGTCATTCTAAAAATGATCAATCAATGAATTTGAAACGGTCGTTATCGTTCAGACTGCTCTGTCAAATGTGATGTTTATTTGTTCGTATTGTTTTCAGTTCATCCTGCTTTATCTCACAGCTTCAAGGTTTTCATGTGGTTATTTATAGAATGACATTATAGGGTAGGTGTGTGAGGCTGGATCTGACCAGCTTGAACTTCTAATGAGTAGGCTATTTGGACCTGATGTGATTGGTGTTAATGCTAACCCTGCCTGTCCACCTATGCAAGAGTGAAATAGTAAACATTACAGCACTGTTAATGGTGTTGAACACAGAAAATAGAATTGGAGTGGCGAGTAGTGTTGATAGAAACATAATGCATCCAGCCTATATATGAAGAGCATGAAGTATAATTGACCGATTGTGGCGGGAGCACACCCAGGTTGATAAAAATGAGGACAGACTGACTCACTGCTTGTGGTAGGTTTTGTTTTCCTGTTATGGATCGATAATGTCATTGTGTTGGTGGCGGAGGAGGAGGAGGCGGCAGCATGTAGCTTCCCTGCGGTGGCTGTTGCTAACAAAAGACCTGTAATTGTCATGTTAAAACAAATGGACTGATTGATTGTGTATGTTGTGGTTGGTGGTGAGAGCTGGTTTTATTGTTCTGGCTCAGAACCTGCTTCCTATGGAAAGAGTAGGGCTAGTGATCAGTGGAGGACAGGTCGTTATGTCTTCTTCAAGCTGCTTAATTAGTTATTACTGAACAGCCTGTCCGAGTATGGAAGCATAAACACTGACAGGTTGCAGAGGAACTGGTTGAACTTTTGATATAGCAGTTGAAAGGGTCTCACGTATACAGCATGCTTTCAGTTTCCGTCAACCAAGTTCACTCGCAGGGTTCAGTGAGCCTGAGGTTAATAGTAGGTACCATGTGTTGGGACTGAATCCAGAACCATGTGGTTGGGAAGCAGACTTTTTAACAGCACAGCCACAGTTGTTAGTAGTAGCAGTGCTCACTCTCACCAGAAATAATTGGCCTCTCACTTTGTCTATTCCTCTGACCACTTGATTTAGCTATAATTTTGCTTGTTTCTTACAATGACGGTTGACCTGGCTATTGTGTCATGTTGGACTATAAACATGGCCATGAGATCAAACTGTTATTATTTGGGTATTTCATTTAATTCCAAAACGACCTCCATATGTGTGCCTAACAAAAGGTAGAAGTTGTAAAAAGAATATTAGCAACGGTTTTTTTGTCATTTCTTTTGTGGATTCTGCTAACTCTGTCTTAAGTTTGAATTGTATATCAAGCTCTTGAAAGTAAGACTACTTCAGTTGTGTGTAGATACACACACGTTCATATGGCTTTGTTGCCTGGCACCTTGGGCAGGTGTCTCCTGCTAAGGCCTCAGTCCTTGTGAGTAAAATTTGGTGGTTAGAATCTGAAGGGGATCCAGTATATAGAGGTCTCACTGCAAGCTGTGTTGTTAACACTCATGTCGATAAGTAGTCTGTTCACTTTGCACCTTTTGAAGTTGTGAGAGATAAAGAGTTCCCTTACTTGCAAAACAGGTAATTGGTTAGCAACAAGAAGGGTATCTGGCTGTAAAATAATTCCTCGATAATTAATCTAACCCATGCCATTATGGGAAAGCAGACAATACAAGGAAGTAGTTTTATTCCTTCACAGCTGAAGATTATGGTATTTTGTATTGACAGAAGCTTTCGCTTCCTGTTTATCTAAAACTTTGCAGCATCTCTATCATCGTTGTCATTTAACATCCATCTTGCATGCTGGCATGAGTTGGATAGCAGCTCAATAGCTAGAGGACTGTACCAAGCTCTTTGTCTGCTTTGGTCTAGTTTCTGTGGCTGGATGTCCTTCCTAAAGTCAACCACTGGGTACTTTGTGTTCGAATGGCCATTGTGCAACACTGGGCAGGTATCTTATTGTTTTAGGCTGACCAATGCCTTTGGAGTAGAATTTTTAAGAGGAAACCTTGCTATGTGTTTTTTGTGTTGCCCTATTATTTTGATATATGTTGACCAAGTGACTGTTGTTCAACCCTTTTAGCATTTAAACTGATCATATCCAACCAAAACATTTTTATTTTCAAAAAAGCCAGATTTGGCCTTTCTCACCTACCCCACAGTGTTAAGAAAATAAACGATCACCTGAGTGAAGTCTTGCAATGACGACAACGTGAATAAATAAACATTACATTTGACAGATTGATCTGAATACCAAAATTTTAAAACTATTCACTGGTCTTCTTGGTCAGATCTGACTTGGGATTAGACTGGTGTTTGCTTTTTTTTTTTCTCTCCGTTTTTGTTTTTTTTTTATCAATTGTATCATACTGCACTAGACATCCAATCAGTGAACAGCGTTTCTCTTAGAATGCAGCTAAAAGTTTTGATATTGAATTATCTGAGGATACATGTAGGTGCATGAAAACACATGACCTAATGGTTAGGTTGTTGCACTCGTGATCCCTAGATTGTAGGTTCAATTCCCAGGCCATGTGGTGCTTCAGCTGAAAGTGGGTAACTGCAACAAACTGGCTTTTTAATCAGCGTTGAGGAATGTTGGCCTGCTGACCTATCAAATGGACTGCCATCATTCAGAAGCTGAAACAATGCAAAGCACATTGTGACCACATATAGGAGCAGGTGTGGTTGAGAAACTTGCTTCATGGCAGATGTTGGGGTTCGTGCTGTTGCCTTCTGCTTACTATATAGCCCCAAGGCCAGCCGACCCAAGCATTGTGAGTGAATTTGGTAGAAAGAAACTGAAAGAAGCACTTTGTGATTGTCATTGTCTTACAACTGATGTTGTTTCCCTGGTGTGGTGTCAGGGAGCAAGGCTTCCTGCTGTAGAAGGCATGGCTGTGTGGTAAGACACTTGCTTCGCAACCACATGGTTCCAAGTTCCGTCCTACTGCATGACACCTCAGGCTCTAGTAGAAGCCTAGAGTAGATTTGGAATGTGGAAACTGAATGAAACCAGACACATGTCCCCCACCATCACTTGACAACTGACAAAGGAATTTGGTAGATTAAGTGCCAGTCTCCAAAAATTTCTTTTAAAAGTTTGGGGTGGGGGCAATTCATTCAACTAAGGAAATTCAAGGCAGTGCTCCAGTATGGCTGTAGTCCAATGAGTGAAACAAGTAGAAGAAAAATTAAAATACAGGTATGTTTAAGTTCTCTTTCTCTAAACATCTGTAAGCATGACCAAGTGGTTCTGGGTTCAATCACACTGCACAGCACCTTGGGCAAGTTTTTTTTTCCCCCTCCTATTTAGCTTAAGCTTGTGGAGGAATTTAATGGTTGGAAACTGCACAAGCATGTAATTTGTATATATATATATACACACACACACACACGTGTGTGTGTTTGCATTTCTTTGTTCGTTTGTTTACATCACCATGACTTTGGTTTGACAAAAAAAAATCAATAAGAGTTAGTACCAGACTTAAGTTGTGGGGTTGATTAGGTCAGCTAGATCCTTCGGGGCAATGTGCCAGCGTGGCTACGGTCCAGTGATTGAAACGTGTGTGTGTGTGTATATATATCATTTCTTTTGTACAGTCTTCTTTCTTTACTATTGCCTGCAGTAACAAACCAGCAAGAGATGTTTATGTATGTGTGTGTGTATAATAGCAATTGTTTTTGTTTTGAATGGTTTATAGATGGACAGTTCAACAGGATGAATCACATTTCTATAGGAAGTTTGAAGACGTAATAAAGAGATAAGGAGTTGAGGGTTGTATCGGGGGCTTGTAGTGAAAGAAAGGGTTAGCAGTGTAGTCTTGTTAACCCCCAGGTTTTGTGTCTGAGTTTCCTCTATTGCTCTTAGTTCCATTATAAATAGGATTTGTTAGTGAACAGGAGCTGAACTGCTATCAGTTCATGTCCACACTTGCATATGTAGCCAGATAACAATTTATAAACTAAGTCAAGTTTAGTCAATCATACACCTTCACACCTACACAAACAACCTGTGGTGGTTGAACAATTATCTTACATTAACTAACATAGGTGTGTTACACTTAAGATTATATAATTATTGTGTGTGTGTGTATACACGCGCACACAATATTCATTATTCTCAACCCAGGTACATAGATTGCATGAAGTAGTTTTTCCACTCCTGCAATACTGTGTGTATAGACATGAGGACAAAGTAGTGTGGGGGAAGGACTGCTGGTATTGTTGCTAGGCGTCGCCATGTATTGTTTTTCCTTGCAATATGTCACTCGTGCATTAATGTGTACAGGATATATTGTGTGTGTGTGTGTGTTTCGGCCACGCTGGCTGTGTTGTATTGACCCTAAACTAGTTGACTGCAATATATTTTCTTCAAAACATTTTGTCTCTGTACGTGCTACTTTTTAATTAATCTGCATTAAAGAAACTTAGGTGTTGCGTCTCTCCTCCCTCCACCATGCACACATTTTTCTCTGTATTTAATCAGTCACTTTTTGCTAGCACAGACACTTAATCCCTGTTGTTTGGCTAGAAACTTCCTCCGTGAATCATTTCATTCTGCTAGTCCTGATGTGTGTGTGTGCTTCTTGTCTTCTGTCAAAATGGTTATGTGCACAAAGTAATATTGGAATCCTTCCAACTCTCTGTTCTATGTGTATTTGACTATGTTTCCACTTTGTTCCGTATTCTTTACTCTGCCTCAGTCTACATGTCTGTCAATCAGAGCGGACTGACCTGAGTTTTGCACAACCCTAACCCTAACCAAGTGCTTTTGCTGTGTCTCACAGGTCTCTTATTGTTGTGTGTCCTGTTACCAGAAACAAGAGCTGTCAGAGAGGTTGCTCTAAGGTCTGTGGTTCTCATGCAGATTACAAGTCAACAGCACATTGCGTATTTTTCAGTTGAAAAGTCTAAAGGGGAAAATATCAGTTACCAAGATGATTTGAGTATTCGTAGAAACTTTCTGTAAAGGTGTCCTGCAGTACATTGAGAAAGATTTTTAATGTTTGAAAAGCATTGTTATAGTTTCCTGCTGACAGTAGAGCCAGCCATATGAATGGAAATGCTATTGACACTTAAGTGTTTGGATGTCTGCTGCAGACTTCTGCATTCTTGGTTTCAAATCCTGTTGTGGTTCACTTTGCTGGTGTTGATAAAGGTGGCAAACTGGCCGAATGGTTGGCCTGTGAAAAATGCTTGGCACCATTCCATCCGTCTTTGCCTTCTGAGTCCAAATTCCACCAACTTTGCATTCCATCTTTCCAGGGTCAATAAAATAAGTACCGGTTGAATACTGGGGATTAATATAATTGACCCCTCCCCAAAACTGCTGGCTTTGTGCCTTGGTTAGAAATAATTGGAGTGGCGAGTTATCAGAATCAGTGGAGCACCGGGCAAACTGCTTTGCAATATTTATTCAGGCTTTTCCCAGATTTGAGATGAATTTACTTTCCATCCCTCTGCAAATATCAGTCATGTACCAGGGTTTGACTGATATCCCTCCCCTCAGTTTTGCTGGCCTCAAACCTAAATTAGAAACCATTGTTGTTCTCCAGCTTTGCATATATTTTTAGTGTTTCTCTAATGCCGAGGATTTATTTTAAAAGCAAAGCAAGAATTGGGTCAAATTAGTTTTGTTTATCGTTCAGATAGTTTGATATATTATTTAATGGTGGGGGTGGGGGTGGTGCTGTTGAGTTGTTGCCAGATGGAGCTGTCTTAACATAGCTTAGCTTGGAATTTAATGCCAGTCAAAGACTGCAGACCAATGTTATTGGAGACATTAAACAGCAATTAATTGTCTGTCAGATATTTAACAGAATTCAGCTTTGAATGGTTAACCATCTTTTATACAGCACCAGTGCTGCTTAAAAGTTAAAGATGATGGATGCGTGGATTTTTTCTTTTACTGTTTAGTCCCAGTCAGTTGCATCCTTCCTCTTCATAAAGTAGTGAGGAGTTTGTTGCCATTTCTGGTGAACAGCTTTTATTTTCTAATGTTTTTGTTTTTTGTCGTTGGACTGTGGCTGTGCTGGGACGCTGTCTTGGTGGGCTGTGGTCAAATGGTCAACCAAATCAACTACAGTACTTATAAAAGTTTAGAAGTTTAATACTTCTCCCTTTTACCAAACAAAGCAACACCAGTTGTGATGGTGTGAGTGGAAGGAATCAAGGCCATGGCACACAGCACTTTCAGTTTCTGTCTACCAAATTCACTCAAGGCTTCAGTTAATCCAGGGTTAGTTGTAAGCACCTGTGGGAAAGTGCCACATGGTGGGACTGAACCGAAAGCCGTGTGGTTGGGAAGCAAACTTGTTAGCTCTCAGCCATAGCTACACCATGTAGAAGTTTGCTCATTTTTTGAGGGTTAGCTTTATTCTTAACCCTTCAGCATTTAGATGATTCAGTCAAATGTAACACTTTTTTGTTCACATTGTTTCCAATTAATCTCTTAGCTTTGAGATTTTGATGGGGTTGTTTTCAGAATGACATTGTAAGGTAGGGGTGAGAGGATAGCTCCGACTGCTTTGAGCATAAACCAGGTGGAATATCTGGGCCAGTTTAAATGCTAAAGAGTTAAACATTGTCCTTCCTTCAGAATCTGAAGAACTTGGTGCCGTTACCAATTTATTTCCTCCATAACACTGACGTTTTGTGCTTATCCGAAAAATCTTTTGGTTATCCATAAATTAATACTTTATTTCATTTAACTATTTTTAACTTTCTCATTAGTATCTGTGCAAATATTTTCTAAGGGTCGTTAGATTAACCCCTGGTCTTAATTAGCTTAGAAATAATAGAACACCAGTTAGTTAACCACATCTTAGGCACTAGATTTCCATAATTATCAGTTGTAACAGCTACCAAGGCCCAATCATGCATATGTGTGTGTGTATATATATACTAGCCATGATATTGAATAAACCATGACTTGCTAGATTTTCTTGTTTCTTTTTCTGCTCCAGTAAAAACAGCTGTCACATTGTTATTGGATGTCAACATCATGAAAAAAGATTGATGATATCCAATATTTCTATCAACATATTGTCTAAAGGTTATAAAAGTCTCCTCTTCACACTCCTCAATTGCTCACGGCAGCAGTGGTGGTCTAAATGAGGTTTGATATATCCATGAGACAGATTCCATGGTTTGCAGTGCTTTGTTTTAAAATGGTCCTTTGCAGCTATCAGTATTTTGTCGTTGCTTTGGGGAGGGAATGGTATGCCTGAAATCCTTTTTAACTATTATGGTATGTAGAGTCCCCAGGTGTGCTGTAGATTTTTTAGGTAACTTAGAAAATGCCAGGATATTGATGAAATTTCAGTGTTTTTAATGCATTGACCGATGCATATATATTCTTTTCGGATCAGGTGCAATGCACACACTCTGTAGGTAGAGCTGTTGTGTAAATAGAAATTGGTGCCTGAGTGTGTTTTAATGTTTACTGTTCCATGCTCAGATGGAATCCATTGAGGTATGTTTTCTTGAGGATTGCCCTCATGTTGCCAAGTAATGTAGTATTCCCTCCTGGTTGGGCATTGTCTTTGCAGAAGATACAAAAACACCGCTGCTTGTATGACAGTGATTCTCCTTTACAACAACCATTGTGTGTTATGGTCAGGAGACACAAACATAGACAAGCACACATATTTGATAAGCTTCTTCAAATTTCTATCTGCCAAATGCACTCAGGGTTGTGGTCAGTCAAGGACTATGGCAGAAAACACCAGGCCAAGGTTCTACTCAATGGGACTGATCCTGAGACCATGTGGTTGAGAAACCAGCTCCTCCGCACATCCATGCCTAGACCTGTCGAAATTAGGTTTCGTTAGACAAGCATAGCTTTACGTGTGTGTGTGTGTGTGTGGAAACATTTAAAATAAGTGGTGTGGGGCATAACACAATGCTTTATTTAATGGGTCATGAATTGAGGAAGTTAGAAAGTCACTGGTTTAGATATTTAAATCTTTATGTGCAAATGGAAGTGGGTTTCTCGTCCGTTCACCCCCTCCGTTTCCAGCCACTTAATTCTAAAACTGAAACCTTGAATCAAACTATAGTAACAAGCCTTAGGCTTTATTTCGCTTGAAGAAAAGGAGAGATAAAAGTGTGCCACAGTGGGTAATGCTTAGACCTCAGTCCAGTGAGTCTGTTTTTTTTTATTTATTTATTGACTTCCCATAGTTTGTTGACCTCTGTTGCGTTTGGCCTAATTCTACTTAGTTTCATGTAATTACTCCATTTACCACCCTAGTCATTATCGATGGACCCTCCTCTTTGTATATATCCTAATTACATGTTTGTGATGACGTTAGATTGCATTTTGTCAGTTAAAGACAAGAAGCGTCTTTAAATGAGCGTGTGTTGACTTTTTTTTAAATATTTCTGTGAATGGTTTGGTGGTAGTGATGGGTTTTTGAGGAATTTGAAGATTTATATTGTTTTGAATTAACCATGCAATTACCAATTTAGAGATTTCTATGATGTGATTGTTTAGTTATAGCATGACATTGTAGGGTTGAGGTGAGAGGCTGGATCTGGCCATTTAGAATGCTTAAAGGGCTAAAGTTGTATAAAGTAACAAAAAGTATGATAGACCAGTTCATGTCTGTATGGAAAACGTGCTTTTGATCCTATTCCTCTTGAAATACACTGGCTTTGCTTCAGTTAAAATTTCGAGAGAATGAAGAATTTAATAATCTCATTGTTTAACGTCCGCTTTCCATGCTGGCATGGGTTGGGCAGTTTAACTGAGGACTGGCAAGCCAGGAGGCTGCACCAGGATCCAAAGTGATCTGGAAAGGTTTCTACAGTTGGATGCCCTTCCTCATGCCAACCACTCCAAGAGTATAGTGGGTACTTTTTACATGTCACTAGCATCTGCCACACTCAAATGGTGCTTTTTACATATCATTTAGAACACATTATTAGCATGGAATATTGATGGAAGGTTTATTTTTTGGATTTCTTTCAAAGCTGGAAGTTTGCTTACTAGATCCAGGATTGATTGGTTTCAGGTGGGTTAGTATCAGAAGGGATAAATGATGTTGTGGTTAGCCCAAAATACCTCTGTATTTGGCTTTTGACATAGAGAAAACCTTTGACAGGGTCCCCTATTCCCTTATCTGGTGGGCTATGCGTAAGTTAGGAATAGACGAGTTGTTGGTGAGTTGTGCAAGGAATTTTGTGTGCACGTAGTTCACCAAGGATCAGTTCACAGCTCCCTTTTGCTTACTATGGTCATCCGGGCCATCACAGCAGTTTAAGACAGGCTGTCCTTGGTAGTTCCTCTAAGCTGATGACTTAGTTTGTAGAAGCGAGGTCTGGAATTAAAGGGCCTTCAGAGTTAACTTAGCAAAGATCAAAGTCCTAGTAAGTGGGTAAACAGACAAACCACTTGTCCCTTGAGGGAGAAAGCCCTGCTTGATATATATGGAATGGTGCTGGTAGAAACTCCATACACTTCCCAGTGCAAACTGTGGACAGAGGAGATGCAGTGGTATCACAGAAAGATTTAGAGGAAGTAGTCTTTGTATGTGGCAGATGTGCAGATACAGTAAGCGTGAGGAAGGGCATCCAGCTGTTGAAATGCACCTGAGTAATTCTCCAGCTGGCCAGCCCATATCAGCATGAGAACAGATGTTAACAAAAGAAAAGGAAAATGGGATTTAACATCCGTTTTTCATGCTGGCATGGGTTGGACAGTTTGACAGCAGCTGGTGAGGCTCAGGGGCTGCACCAAGGCCCCATTGATCTTTACAGCTGGATGTCCTTCCTTATTCCAACTAGACACATATTCTGGTTGGATTTATACCCACACACAATGTTTCAGATTCTCTTCACCAAATCCAATCACAAGGCCTTGGTCAACCCTGGGCTATGATAGACAACACTTACCCAAGGTGCTGTGCAGTGTGCGAAAAGAACTTCTTGACCCTATGGCCTTTGGGCATTTTTGGAAGTTTTGCTTTTCAGGTTTCTTTGTTAAACATGTAAAGCTATCGAGACATTACTGCAGAAGTGATGTGAACTGTACCAACATTTTCAAATGTTTGAACGTGTCTCATTGTCTTTCCATGAATCGTTTATAAATCAAGCAATTTGATTGATGAACAAACTAAATAATAATCATTTACTGTAGCAAACTAATGACATTAAACCTCTACCTGATTTATTTATTTGATGATGGCTAATTTCACATCACCACGTTTGTAAATGCAGGGATTTATTAATACTTAAAGAATCGTGTTTTGCCTCCCTCTCTCTCCTCCCCTGGTTGAATGGGGATTTGGGACAATACCATATCACGCTCTCCTGCCTATTCTTTCGTCTCTTGTCCTGAGGTAAGGCGCTTTACACGTTGGTAGGGTCTTATAATAAAGTTGATTCTTGCAGGCTTCCGCTTCAAACTGTTTTGTTCTGTCACTGATTTTGCTGTAGTTTCATAAATTGTGTGTGTGTGTGTGTGTGTTGTCACATTTTGTTAGGAGCATATAATAGTGCTGGTATGAAATGAGTACAGTTTGCGTGTGTCTGTGTGTATATATTTAAATGATTGTGTTTAGGGTTGGGTGGTCAGCACAGGTGTTCTATTGTATGTAGGCACACCTTAAAGGTGGATAATTAGTTGATTTTGTGGTTCTTACAGGTGTACAGCTTTTTATGACGAAGTTTTGAAGGTGCTTTGATGCTTAGCTTCAGTGGGAGACATTGGACTCCTTAGTTCATACAGTAATAATCACTTGTGCATGCTAGCCACTACATCATCAAGTAGCTATTGCATTAATTTATCATCTCAAAACTGGTGGAACCTTCTGGTCCGTGTCCAATATATCTCGGTAAAAACAAAAAGTAATTCTGCTCCTTTTCGTATTCAAAATGCTTGTTATAATTCCAGCCCAGATTAGCATGGCAATTTACAGCAAATTGTTGGTTTGCAGAGAGTTAGCGGCAAGCATAAAAATATATCTAAACTATAGTAATTATTTGTTGCTGGAAAGTGTTGGTGATAATTACAGGGAATTAAAACTGCTTTGATGTGTTGTATAATGGTTAGCATGTAAGTGGAACTTTTATCGGTTCCATTCCTCTTGATTTAAAAATCTTGAATATTAAGTCTGTAATGGGCAATTGTTAGGTGGAATCATTTTATTGAGGAATTTGTGTGTGTCCTTGTTTTGTAATCTGCAATTAATTCTAGTAAAAGTTGAGAATAAACTCTTTCATGAAGACACACATTTGTAGCTGCAGCAGTTATTGTTGCGGAATCCTTTATTAATATATTCACTTGGATGTGAATATATCTAATTCAATAAAAAGGGGGAATAGGTGGTTGTGGTAGAAGTTGCCTTGGCAACTATGTGAACTTGGGTTCTGTTTGTCTGCTTAAGCCTCATCAATAGAATTGGTTGATGGAAATTATATGGAAGCCCAACTTCTTGACATAAGACTGCCTGAGCTTAAAAGTCTATTTTAATAGTGGTGCAAACTGCTAGGCATGACAGCTAAATGTTCCTCCTGGCCATCTTTTACAAATAGTGGTGGGAGGAGGTACACAGAGTATAGGGCTGGTGTGGGGTTACATAACTAGACCACGGGACAGTGTCACACCATCTTGGACCCAAATAGACTTCCTCTTTGGTACTTAATGTTTAGCCCTCAGATTTGGCTGCAATTTTTAGATTAAAATTACTCTTTTGTGATGTCCATGTTTGGCAAGATCTAACAGGCAATTACTGGTGTGGCATAGTGGTTTAGAAGTTGTCTTTGCAACCCTGAGGTTTTGGGTTCAAGTCCACAGTGTGCTATGTTGGACAAGTGCCTTTAGCATGGCCCAGGGTCAACCCAGGTCTTGTGAATGACAGTGGGTGGGTGGAAAATGTAAAAAAAAACATTGGGTGGACAGTGTTGACAGCACTGCTTGAGAATTACAATAAGGGCACATATGTCTGGAGTACTCAACCACATGTCTTTAGCTCTTAGATAAATGAGGGGGTTTTCCATTGGTCTCTTAAATTCTGATTGCTTGGATGGAGTTTAAGTCACTTCCACCTAACCCCTGAACATGCCTTGGTATCTTTGCTCTTCTCTCATAACAATCATGCAGCAGCCGAGGACTAGGAACACTAAACAAGTGCACTTATGGTTGTATGAGTAACCTTGTAGTTTCGAGTTCAACCTCACTGCATGGCACCTTGAGTATAGTCCTGGACTGATCAATGCCTTGAGGGAAGTTTCATAAACAGAAACTGTATGGGAGGCTATTGTATGTGCACGTCTTTCTCTCTCTCTCTCTACCACTAGACAACCTCTGTTGGTGTGTTTACATCCCTATAACTTAGTGGTTCGGCAAAAGATATTGATAGAATAAATTCTTTGGTCAGTTTGTTTGACTAAACCATTCAAGGTGGTGTCCCAGTATGGCTACAGTCCAATGACTGTAACAAGTAAAATACTATGGGGCCACTAAACCTGCTCACATGGTAAAACCTGGATTGCCCTGTAAGATGCATTTCAAGCCATGTTTTTCTCAGTACACCAATTGTGATGGGTTAACTTCATCAGCTGTTCTCTGCCAGAACACACCAACACCATAATTTTGTAATTTAAAAGTCTGTTATATACTACTACCGTGTGTGTGTATTGATTTTTACTGATTTATGCAACTGCATCGACAGTGCATATTAGCAGCTGCTGCAAATTTGTTGGCATGTTTTAAATTTTGAGAGAAACAATGAAAATGATGTGCATAATGACTTAGTTGCCAGATGAGATTAAAATTGTTCCCCATTATAGAATCTATCGAACCTTTTTTGGCATTTTATCTGATGCAGAGCAGTCAAATATTTTTATGAATAGTATCAAGTGTCTATTGGCTTCAGTGATTGTGGTCAATATGTTGTATGGGAGTGCAGCTACAGCTGTGCTTAAGAAGTTGGTCTTGCAACCCTGTTACTTCCGGTTCCAGCCACTCTCCAGTATTTCACTTTAGCCTCTCATCATGAGGCATGAAGCCACTTACCTCTCAGTTCTGTTTTCTCCCCCCCCCCCCCAAAGTTGAGAGGGTTGTCTTGCAAGTTAGTGGCACTGACCAGTGCCATGTAAAAGGCACGCAATACCCATTAAACTGGTTGGTCTTGAATGATAAAAGAAAATAAAAAGCTATGCAGTGTTTGTTTCCTCTGAGTTTTATATTACACAGTTCCTTGTCATTTGACACTTGTTCAGAGAAATAAGTGGTCAAGTTTGCTGCTGAAATAACATAACCTAGAATTTTTGAATAGTCAGAAGAACCTTCACACTTGGAGAATGCCATCCGTTTGAGAGAGATCATCCTGTTGCAATAGGTTAACCATTGTGTTGGTCCTGTTTGTTGCTATTCCAAACACAGCTGGAGATTGGTACCACATTTAACTGGCCACTACTGCTATTTGGAGAGCATGTATTGATGCATCCTATCAGAAATGCTTGGAAAGCCAGAAGAAAAAGGGAAAAGAATCGTTGCAACAGAGGAGGTTCTTCTGGTATGGGGGGTGGGGTTTGACAGTGGGGTAAAGAAGTGTCACGCAATCCAAAAGGAAGGAACCTGCAAAAGAGGAAGACTCAGGAAAAAAAATGTTGAAAGTTAACTTCATGGAGGTGGGTGGCTGTGTTGACCTGCATTGTTGGGTGGACTTTTGAGGTTTGCTTTTGCTAGTAACATTGTAGATTAGGGTGTGTCCTGCTCACAAGAGTCTATTTCTAGATAAATTTTGTCAGTAATTCCAGATGGTTTTATTTACAGTTGGTTCCATACTTTTAAATACATTCCAGTTCCACTAATGAAGCTTCTTTGTAAGTTTTAGTCCCAACTTTGGCCATTTTTAAGCGTGTAGAGGACATGCTAAATGGGGCAGTAACCATTCACAGCTTATTGAGTTACAAGACTAACCTGTTTCCTTGTATGATTTGTCAGTAATTACACTTAATCAGTCAGTCATTATAACCTCATATGTCAGTAATTTGGGGGGGTATTTTGCACACATACGCGTATCTATGTAAATTGGTAAATGTAAAGACACTTATATCATTGAGTAGGACAGTGTTTGCATTCTCAAAATGGTTGATATTAAATTGGTTGCTTTTGCCCTGAACTGACCAATTCTTTGTTAGTAGAATTGGTTAACAGAGACTGCATGAACGTCTATCAAGTGTGTGTGTGCAGTTGTCCATTCTGCTTCTTCACATCATGAAAATCATCTGAATCAAAATCCAAGATCATATTTACAAACCAAGTGATCGTTGTCTTACCACTCTGCACTTGACAATAAAAAAGATTCCTTCTGGCAACAAGGCAGAGAGTATCCAGCCATAAAATGGAATCTCAAGTAAATTCTCTGTCCAGTTGATGTCCATTTTATAATAGCATGAGAGAAACGGGCCTAAAGTTAACAAAGGTGCACATGTACTTTTAGTGTTGTTGCTAAGTAACAGTGTTGTGTTAATTGTTTTCCCATCATTTCACATTCATTTCCTAAGCTTCCATGACTTTCAGAAATGGTGATGAAAATGAAGCAGGTTTTCTACAGCTGGATGTCCTTCCCATTCCTAACACTCGTTTCATGGGTAGACATTTGCAGGAGGTAGACAATCAACCTCTCTTTTATGATGTTGTTACGCTCATTTACACCCCATTATATGACCCCTAGATGAGTGCATAAACGACGAGCTTCTTTCAGTTTCCATCTACCATACCAACTCATAAGGCTTTTGTTGACCCAAGACTACCATGGAATTGAACCCAAAACTGTATCTGCATGATCAGGAAGCAAACTTCTAAATAAGAACAGAAGAAAAAAAATGTTTGAGTTATTTTTATAGCTGGATGCTCTTCCAGCTGCCAAGCACTTTGTGAAGCAAGTGCCAAGTGTTCTTTTAACTGTGCCACTGTCTCTTAAGTATAAACACAGAGACAAGAAGTATTAAACTTCAAGTTTGGTAATAACTGTTTAATAGTTGTGTAATAGTTACCTGGAACAAGATTTTATTCTATTAAGAATTAATACCCTTGTGTTCATATGTGCATGCCTGTGTAAATGCAATGGTTGGCTGCTCAAGCATTGCCAAGCTTCTGGTTTCTGATTCATACCTGTTCCAGGTGATTACCCACAGTTGTGTAGCAACTGAATTATTGACAAAATATGTTGTCCTATAATCCTCTCTCGTCACCAATCTCGAGTCTGGCGTGTCACTTAATCACTAGTCCAGTTATTCTCCTTTAACGAGCTGCAGTATCATTAGTCAATAGCTTGCTGATGAAAAATCCTTAATCAGCTTGGCTATTGATAAATCTGGCTGGCTGAAGAGAGAGAGGCGGACAGATTTAGTATTTGTGGGGGTCACTGGTAGCATTTTTAAAAACTGCAGCTGTTGCTTTACTCTCTTTTAATTATCTTCACAGATATAGAGAGAATGGGTTTTTTGTTTTTTTTTCTCTCTCTCCATATTACAGAATGAAGAAACAAGTCTTTCTTCTGTCTTCTATTTAGATTTCATAAATTGTAAAAATATAACCTGGTCATTCTACCTTCAGAATGAATTTGTTAATTTGAGAGAGAGAGCATCAGCTGTGCCATGTGACTAGTACACCACCCAATCTACTAACCTACCTACAGTGGGTGCTGTAGGCAAGTCTTTCATTCCCCATTAGTCAACTAGGTTGTGGTGTAACTTGGTAAATGACTGCCCTTCTACAATGATAGCTTTTTAGAGTTGCAACACTTTGCTTGTCTATCATTTATCTAAACATTGAATACTGTGTGTGTGTATACACTACTGCTGCTGCTACTACAGCAGACTTTTCACTACTACCACCAGGTGGCGTGATTTCTGTGGAATCATTTTCATATTCTAATGTGGCAGTAGCTGATTCCTTTTTGCTTAATTTCCTTCATCTTAATCAGTGCCATCTGTGCATGAGACACAGAACATCTGTTAATGTACAACGTAAATAGTACAGATATATAATTTCTGTATATATATTTTTTATATATATATATATATAGATACCTCAGGTTTATATTATAAAGTTTAAGAAGAAAAAGAGCAGGATATATTTTCAACTTATTTGCATTCAGTTTTCTATGTTGGGGTGGGTGAGGGTCTTTTCTATTTGCATAAGAATTGCTAAATCTTTCTTTCTCCAAAAGCACACAGTGAGAAATATACAAATTTTTTTTTCAAGTTGAATAATAGATTGAGGCAAGCAGCAGCAGAAGAATTGCCCTGAGGAGCTACTTTGCATGGCGGTGGCGGCGACTGAGAT
>NC_068999.1:2078960-2083778 GCF_001194135.2 Octopus bimaculoides
CGACTGAGATGGCGGCGACTGGTGGCGGTGGCGGCGACTGAGATGCTGAATAATTGTAGAACTGTCAGCGACCTTTCGCTGTGTGTTTGTTCTTCTTCTTGACTTTTCAGTGAAGGCATCAGTTGAAACGACTTTCCAGGCCGAGGGCAAAAGCAACTGGCAACATAAGATTTCCCATCGTTTCCTGCAAATCACTGCAAAATTCCTTATATGGTACGATCCCAAGATAGCTGTCTGCAAATGAAACGCATATCTGTTACGGAAATGTATTACAATTCATTGATTTTGTCTTTTATTCAACATGTTTATCCCCCCCCCCTTTATCTCTCTCTCTCTCTCTCACTTCATCAAAGACACTGGTTTTATCAAATGACATTTCAAGACAGTAATATCTGCTAGCTAACTGTGTGTCCTTAGAGACCAACATGGTTTAAATATATAGCTAATGAGATCATTTCCTTCTTGCTGGTCGTTGAAGAAATTTTGTTTGAGAACTTATTTTTAGTCTCTCACCGATTGTTACTTAATTTCCCTTGACAGTGAAAGAGAACGAGTGTGGGATATAATTACTGTAATTGTTTAGTTCCAGTTGCTGGCGGATGGGTGGACAGAGAGAGAGGGAAGATTCAAATAGAAGTAGGTGAGCGCAATTTGCCGGAAATGACATGGAAGTCTCTATCTCTATAGTGGTAGAGGAACTGGGACTTGTGGCTGTCATATACAATGGTGATGGTTGGTGGCGGGGGGTAATATGTTTAAACATCTCTCTGATTTACCTGTAAGTTAAAAATATATAACATTTATTATTAGACCATGGAGTGGCAGAAACATTCTGAATAGAAATGACTACCTTGGTCGTATTCAGCCCCGCACTGTGTGTGTTGCCGGGATCTGTCAATAGAATAATTATCAAATACAGTAATTGATTCACTTAATTATTACTCCCCTTTTCCAAAACTGTGTAAGCCCTTCCAAATTTGCCTTGCTTTGCCATAGTACCCCTCATTGACTTCCTGATTGTGTTGTGGCATAAAGCTTCTTTTCAACTGGGTGAAAACTGTCATCCCTCAAGTTTGACTGCACCCTATTTCTCCCAGAAAGAGAGAAGGAAAAGAAATCTCGGTCCAGGACTGTTGCTATAACCTTGAAAGGGAGATATATACTAAGTTAACCGTAGCAGGATTTGAACTGGGAGTGTACAGAGCCAAAATGATGATGAGAGAGCAATCTGTGCCAAGATTCGACCAAATTTAGAGATTATTGGAAGTGGCAGAATAGTTTAGTGGAAAGTTCTCCATAAACTAAGAAAATCTGTTTGTCTGAGAAAACTGTTTCTTTTTATGTATTTTCAAAGATCACCGTTGTTAACACTGGCATCAGTGATTGGACCAGTTGTGACATATACAGCCTGGTTTTATGACCAATTTCTTTTGGTTCCTCTGTTACCAACACAATGAAGTCAAGGTGAGAGTTTTGGTCAGTTCAGCCAGTTGTGTTGCTTTGAATGTGGGTACAACATGGCCAGCTGGTCAAGAAGTATCTCTTCACTTATCATAAGGACCCTACTTTATGACGTATGTTTGACTTTATTCTTGGGTTGACTTCTAAAGAGGGCAAAATAATTTTTTTTTCCCTGAAATTTGAAATTCTTCCTACTCAGGGGTTTTGCTGACTCTACACACTTTAATTAATTGGGCAAGGAGTTTATTTGATCAAACCTTTTCTATTGAAATCAATAAATCCTTTTATTTTACTTGTTTGATAGCATAAAAGATACAAGGACATATCAGATGCACCCTAATTTCAGCAGCGGGGTGTTGGGCTCTTTGTGAGTTTTTAAGGCTTTTTTCTTCAGTATCTTACAGTTTTGTGTTGAGGGTTTCATACCTAGTTGTGTTGCTGCCACCAAGGCCTACGGCTGCCTCTCATCTTCATTGATGATTAAACATCAGTCTTCTAAAATCTCATTCCTGTACCAGCTCCAAGCAACCAGTGTTAATTACAATCAGTCTGACCATAAACCCCCCATGAATAACGTCATAACTCATTGTCTCTTCCTTTCGAATTGATCCAGTTAGGCATATTCCTCATGATGGTGGGGGGGGGGATCCTTATCTTTATTAAAACAATTTGTAAATTTCAAAGCCACTTGTGTGTTTACAAAGTGTTTTTCTTTATTTAACCATCTTCTTGTTAAATAGTAAAGTTTTAAGTTTTGGTTAAAGACACTTCACAACTATACTTTGTGGGTACAGTTATCTATGGACCTGTTCACAATTTCAGGGATCATAATGAGTTCTGTAAGGCTGCTATTTAACTCCTCCTTGTGTAGGGGTCAGCAGATGTATTAAAAAAGCCTTAAACATCCTTTCTAAACCACAGGTCAACTGTCTTTCATCCTTCGAGTTGAAGTAATCTACAGTGGGGTTGCCCCTCATTGCTGTCTTTGTGTCGGTTCCTGTTACTTGTGTTCAATACAGGATGCTACAAGAAAGATTCTCTCCTTTATTACTTCAAATTTCTTACTGTATCTTCCAATGAAATATAATAAAGAAAAACAAGCCTGGCTTAGAATTTATTTGACCAGTGCTTCTATCATTGGTTCTACCTCAATCTAGAAGCTTGTGCTGATAATTTAGTTTAAAAATAACACTTAAAGTTTATTGCGTTCTGTGAACAATGAGCTTTTTTGTTTTAAACCCACAAACTGTCTACTAGCAACCCACTTGGTTATCTGCTTGAAAAAGTTCTTGTAAAGTTCTTTTTTTTTTCTTTTTTTTTTGGCCAATAACTAGCTGATTGGTTGACACACAATATTGATGCTTAAAACCGGAAAGCCTACACCAGTTGTGTAATTAGGTCAAGTGCATTTACATTCATCTGTATGGACTCACTGTCCTGGATTGTTTTTCATTCGTATGGAGATATTTAATACTTAAGTGGAATACTGGTACCATAATATTTGCAAGGCTTTTAGTCAGCTTGAGGCTGTAGTAGAGAACACTTGCCTGAGGTATCAATCATACAATGGAATTGAACCCTGGACCATTTGGTTGGAAAGCAAATTTCTTACCAACAGGCATTGGTGTTAATTTCATCACTTGTTTTCTGTGGTATGAAAGCCTTTTTGTTGGGTTTCAGGCATCAGTAAATAACTTTCATTATTACATTCCTTTGTTGAGGAGGCACTCTATGTATGCTACATTCCCTCAGTCAGCTGCTGGTTCTGCCTAAGAGAAAGTTCCATTATTAAATACATTTAGCTTCCCCCCCCCCCTCTAAGGGCTATCAGCTGAGTGCCACCAAATTCTTGAATATTTTCGAAATTTATTGAAACACATGGCTGTTTCAATTATTTCATTGGAGATATGTCAACCCACCAAAAGGCTTTAATGAAGCCAATTGTAACCGAAGTCTTAGATTATTTCTTTTAGTATATCTTCTCTTGAAGAATGTCATGAACCTTCTCACTAACAGAATCTGGGTGAAAGGCATTTATTGTGCTGTCAACCTTCTCAATAACAGTCTGGGCGAGAAACTTGCACCCTTCAAATCATTCCTCCCCTTCTCTCTCTCTTTCTCTCTCTCTCTCTCTCTCGCGTACTTCCAATTCCACAAATTATTTTAATAGCCTTTGGTTGGATATAAAATTACTGCACTTTCGAGATAAACACAATAATTAAGAGTTAGATTTTCACTGTACAAGCCCTCCTTAGCAGGGTTGGTTGGTTGGTTGGCTTGGGTAACAGTGCTTGCTGTAACCGCGCGCGCGCGCGCGCGTGTGTGTGTGTGAGTTGAGACTTGACAGATGTTGCAGCAGTAATTTTGGTGAGGGGGGGAGCAAGAAACTGGATATTGAATCAACTCGTTGCCTGAGCTTAAAGGTTAATTCCGATTGGTTGTATGGTTTTCAAGTTGGCCAATCAGCTCTTTGCAAACATAGTTGACTGTTTTTAAAGTATATAATTTCGCATCTAATCTCTCTACATTTCCCAACTTTCTCTCTTTCTCTCTCTCTCTCTCTCTCCATTGTCATAGCACATTTTCTGTGCTACCGTTCGTTTGTTCCTACCTGTCCATTCTAATAACATGTTCTTAGAACAGTTTCTTCTTGTACAAATGTTGGTTAGTTAAGGAATGGTTTTGAATTTTATTTTGTAGTGTTTTCTTGGTATTCTGACAAGAAAAAAAAACACTATTCCTTGATTCCTGTCTCTCTCACAACTTCAGGACCCACACCTCACTTTAAGGTTTGTATGGGACGGCGGGGAGCATTGCTGCAGGCAATGTGACATCACAAGACAGTTTTTTTTTAATGACATGAGTAACATTTGAGAACCTAAAAAGCTGCTGCTGTGTACTTTAATAAGCTGGAAGGTAGTCGATGGTTTCAAGTGACAAGAACTACTCGTCTGTAGATTGGTGTGTGTGTGTGTGATGAACAGTTCTGGTATAGAAGCTCTTTCTCTGCAGTCTCTCCCATGCCATGTAGACATAAAACTATGGATTTGGTAACATCTGTTATGTTCACCACTACTACCATTCCTCTCTGTTGCTACATCTCTGCCATTTACCACGCCTGTACTTGTCGTCACTGTACTCCGTATTGGGATTTGTATGGCAAATAGTAATGTGGTATGCCTCGTTGTACGCCTGTCCCACAATCGAACATCTGTTGTAGAACATCTGCCATTAATAGCAATCCGAAATTACTGGACCATCCCGGAGCTGAGTTACACACAAAGCTCCCATTTGACACACTCTACATTCTGCTCTGTTCAATTAATCTCAATATCTCTCTCTCTCTCTCTCTCTCTC
>NC_068999.1:2083788-2089344 GCF_001194135.2 Octopus bimaculoides
CTCTCTCTCTCTCTCTCTCTCTCTCTCTCTCTCTCTCTCTCTCTGCCGTGTGTTTGTAAACACACGTCTACCCTCTGGTTACTCAAGTTTCTCCTAACACCCAGTTATGTGTTGTGGAGCCGTATTCATTTTTGTTGTTTTTTATTAAAAAAGGACACAAAATTGTGACAAGTTTCTGAAAATAAATGTAAACTTGTTTTAACATGTTGCATTGCTTACTGGACATTCGTGTGTGTGTGTAGATAAGCACTGCTTGAGCAGTGACAGTTTCACAGCGCTTACATAATATTAAAAAAAGCTCTTTACCTTCTCTCAATTAATGTCTGCGCTTAGTGACTTATGTGTTCGTGTGTGTGTGTGTGTGCACAACCCCCTTGCGTACCTGTATTGTCGTTTCTGTGTGTGTCGTAGTAATAAGCGTTGAAATTTTCCTGTGTACTCAATTGATTTTATTTTTATACATTAATACATAGCTCTGTGTGTGGGAGAGGGAGACAACACAATCGATCGTTGACAGGTGCTGCACCCCCAACCATACTGTCTGTCTGTGCGTATGTATTTTATACAGACACACACACACACACACATCTCCTACCTGAGTGCCTCACCTTGAAAGTAAAGAACGATTTCCTTTTCTGATGACCCTGTCCTTACCTCTCGTTCCTTCCCCTTTACCTGGTCACTCCTGCTGTTTGTTAATGGTCGGAGTGCCATTAGTAGAGAGATTGTTTTAATCTTGTGCAATCAGAAAGGGTGTTTTGCTGTTTTAAATTACAAAAGTGTAATTGTCTCCGGTTTGTATCGTTCATGAGAGGGTTGGGTATATAATTTCTTCCTGAACTACAAACATTATGACTGTGTGTGTGCATATCTGTAATTATTTGTGCGTAATATATTCTTTAGGGCTGTATAATGTGTATGTATATGTATTTATTATGTAGCGTGTCACCTTTTTATTGCTTCGTCACTCTGTACCTGTTAAGTTTTAATGCGACGTAATTGACTCGTTATATTACAGTGTGGATTATATCAGAGCTATTGGGTTTTTACTAAATTTCGTTCATTAAAAGGATTATAAGTCTTGTTTGGGATGTCCCCTTGTCAATTTTGGTGGCGTATACAATTTCCCTTTAATTGAGCCTTACCAGAAAGTATATTTTAGAATCGGTGAGGTGGCATGTATTTGAAGCAGGTGTGATTGACTGGATGTCTGTATGTATGTTTGGTTGGATTTCTTTCTCTATTAAAAAATGTAGGGTAAAATGAGGGAGTGGGGGGAGGGGACACCGGAAAATGTTGCTTTGTCTACATTGTAGGGGAGATAAATGTTACGATACTTCGCGTGCCACAATTTTTTTTTTTTTTTAATCTAAAAAATATTAATTTCGCAGCTGTTTCCTAAATTTTTTGTCTTTTACATTTTTAAGACTTTTGAATTGTATTGACGTTACTTTTAATAATTTTATTGATTATAGATGCTCATTATTTTTTTTTTTTTGTCCAGTAAGGGAAATAACTCCTTCTCGGATGTTATCCGACTTGCTTCCCTTGATATTTGTTCCGAGTGCTCTCCCTTGAACTATTCTGAAGGTTTTAACTATAAAGGGGAGGGGGGTTTTCCAATTTTATTTATAATGTATTAATGGGTTGTTGTTTTTCTTTTTTTGCAGGGATTTCCTGTCGTCTGGAACAAAGGTAAAGGCGATTTTTATTATTGTTTCGTGTTTTATTTTACGTTTATTTTATTAAAATATGTTAACTACTTGGTCGTAATAAACTTTCATTAGTGCCTGAACTGTTTGTATGTAGGATTACTGCTGTGGTTACTTTTAGAAGTTTTGTCAGAGGACAGATACAGTCTGTGTGTGTGCTATATATATAAGGTAAATAAAGATGTTCTTTGTTCTTGTGGCTGTTGTATGTTTTTAGATAAAACGTTGGTCAAGTAAGTTAATGGACACATCAGCAGCAGCTTGTCGGGGGCGACCATGTGCTGACTAAATATTGACAACCTCTTTTTATTATAGAGAACAATGGGTCTTCATGTTGTTTACAGCTTTCTCGGTAGACTTTCTCTCTCTCTCTCTCTCTCTCTCTTCAGATACTGGCGACATTAAAGATAGGGCAATACAAAATGTATTCTCTCTATCTATCTATCTCTATATATAATGTAGCTGTTGGTTGTTAGCATTTGGGGAAGTATGGCCGTTTCCCATCAATAACTGCTTAAAAGCGAATTTGATTGATGTTCAGAAAACATTTTCTGTTTAATTATTTAATAAATAATAAGGCCTGTGTTGTTCCAACTGGTAGTTGCTAGTTAACTGCAGCGTTTCCAAACTTTTCATCAACGAGGCCCACTTTCTAAGGCATTCCAAGGAAACTGACTTGAGTTTTTTTTTTTTTTATGGAAAATCGTCTTGAAATAAATATAGCAGTGTGGCTTTCATTGTGTAGTACGTGCTTATGCATTTTACATTTTAATATCCCAAAGTAAGTGACTCCTAGACTGGAAACTAGTAATGTGTCTTTCAGATTTCGTCATATTTAGCAATGACAGTCTTGGGGAAAAGCAGTTAGGGACCCCGTAGTCGTCGTCACTCTTGTGCCTCATTAGTAGTCGTCATCCTGCTGGGTGACACCCTTGGCATAAATCTGTTGCTATTAGTGTTAGGAGGAGGTAGTGATTGGGTCACTCCCATCAAGTTGTGTGTGTGTGACATATTCAGAATTAATTGTTGGTTGAGGGAGGAGGGAAGTTACATAAGGGTCCGGCTGTCCCTTCATGAGTAGGACGTATTACATTTTAACGTAGTGATGCAGCTCTAAACCCACGGTAAAGTAACGAACGTGAGCTTTTGTTGTAAGGTCTAATCTTTGTAAATATGTGTGTTAGGATGAGGGCTGATTTTTAGATAAAATCCAAGTTTGTAGTGAAACCACCTCCATCCTCGTTCACTGCCACTCCACTTTGGTGTCCAAGTGGAAACAGACCTAACCAACAGGTCTCCATTGTTCCTTCAAGTACCAATATCCTGTTGTGTCTTTCTGAATCCTTATCAGCTTCACCAAAACTTTATTAAGGAGTGCTTCATCCTTTGTTTTTAACATTCCAAAACATTTTCTTTTCTCTATTTTATTGTCGGTGTAAGTTAAGGACCAACCCACACTTTTTTATGGGGGGGGGGGTTATACTATACAATATTTGTATCGTTATTCTGAAATAATCTGGGAACCTATTTCACAAGGTTTTAAAGAGAAATGTTTCTGAGACTATAAGAATAGGATGTAAGGCCTGAAATTGGTGATTGGTGTTTGCTTGTACTTTATTTTATCGACCCTGAAAGGATGAAAGCTAAAATAGGCCTGCGTGAGATTTGAACTCTGAATGAAAATAGCCAAAAGAAAATCTACTACAATGGCATTTTTCCCCGACATTCTCTGTCTCTCTCTCTCTCTCTCTCTCTCTCTCTAACATGGAGGTGTGATAATATATTCGTGATTGCTCTGTTAAAAGTTGTATTATTTCTGTTCTGTGTAAAAAATGTCCCAATAGTTTGTATGAGTGATGTTTTAGCAAAAAGTCATTTCCTCTCTCTCTCTCTTTAATATTTTATATCGCTGTTTGCTAGATTCTATGTTAATTGCTTGCCTTCTCTTCTTTATTGCAAATAACATTGCTAAATGTCAACACATTTTTCGAAATTATGTTAAAATGTCTGAGTGGTGCTGCTCTGCCGGCGACGGCAGTGAGGTGGGGGAGGGCCTCAGAAAAGCGAGCTTTATACAGATTAATTTGTCTTAAATGTCATAAGATGACTGGGATATTGTAATTGGCAGCATTTTGTGTGCTACTGGATGGAATATGATGGTTGCTCAGTTTTGAGTTGGTGAGGGCTGGGGGGGGGGGCTAACCCCCACCATACTTCCCCAAAGCAGAATGTTGCTCTTTGTGGTCTTTTTAAACTTCCATCCCAACACGGCTTTTTTAATACATGTGTGCGGTACAGGGAGTTGATTAATTCTCGATCTCCTAGTTAAAGGGTTGGAGTACACCCGAGATTGTCACGGGTCTGTTGTGATTATACATCTACCTGGTCGGCAAAGGGAACTTCATGTGCTAGAAATAACTGAAGGCAAACCTTCAGAATTGAATGGTTGATTATATAAGCCTTAGATATATTGTCTAGATGATAGATTCATCGGGGTGATCATAATTGGAACTTCTTCGATTACAGGTTTACTGTACAGGACACTTAGTGTGGTGTTGTCATAGATATTGTTTGATGAGAGATTTTACTGGATCCAAACGGATCTTGGTGTAAATGACCACTTTTTTATGCTTAGCGTGTATCTCGGGGGGTCCCCTCCATATCTCTATGTACCAGATAAAATCTGCTTGGCTTGATGGCCCCTATGCTACCTCTGAGTTTGTTCTACGGTCCATTGAATGAAACTAGAAAACTTAAAACAACAAAAAAGATTGTGTATTAGGAGTTTAAATGGTAGGGCGTGATGAACTCTGCGATTTTGACCATAACATTCCAAGGGAAAGAACGGTAAATCTGTAGTTTAGCGCCGCAGCCAGGGGTACGGAGTTCGCTCGACCGTTATCGTGGTCCCTCTGTGTCCCTTTGCTTGATGTGTGTGTACTGAACCCGCCCTTGCTCTTTTTTTTTTTTTAACGTTGATTGCTTTTATCTTTCCATTGAACTCCTCACTCACCCATCCCCCTTCTCTTGTCCCATCGTACTCTGTCACCGCAACCGTTTTGGGCTTTGTGTGTGTATAAACGTTGCTGGTGAACACACTTCCTCATTGCTCATTAACCTCCTCCCCCTTAATTTCTTATGTTAATTATTTCATTAGCATCTACTTTTGGCAATTAATAATATTTGTTCTGGCATGTCGTCCCCCTCCCCTCATTAGCTTTCATTTTCATTTTGTTCATTTTTTTTTTCAATTACTTTCTTCTTCATTGTCACGTATTATTACTGTTTGTTAGTATTGTTTCATTATCAGGTTTACATCATTAATTTTGTTTTTCTGTGTTTTTTCTTTTTTTTTTCCTCCTTTTAATAATTGTAATTGATTCTCGACGCCGCCGCCACTGTACACTCCCTCCATGTCCCACACCCTCTTACCTTTTCTATCTCTTTTGTTTGTTTGTTTGTTTCTTTCCCATTTCATGTTCTACTTATTTATTCATGCTGATATTAAAGCTGGAATGTGGACACTTCGGTAATGCTTTACCACATGGGACCTTTCGCTCTCCTCCTCCTCCTCCCTCTATTTACCTATGTTTTTACCTTCCCTCTCCACCACCTCCCTCATATTTGCCGCCTTTTCTCTCGAAATGAATGCGCAGAGAAGAGAGAGAGGTGCAGTTTCTTGAATGTTAACTTTTACATATTTCACTGGAAACGATCGCATGTATATATATATATATATATATATATATATATATGAGGATATATATCTTCGTATATAATATTTAGAGTATGTACTCTTGTGTGTGTGTGTATGTATAATTTAAAATATGAAGTGTTTCTGGTG
>NC_068999.1:2090471-2109783 GCF_001194135.2 Octopus bimaculoides
ATATATATATATATATATATATATATATATATATAAATTCTTGGAACAAGAAATTGTTGTACACCCCACCCATCTCGCAAAGGTCCTGAGATGTATTTATGCTGGTATCCAACTTACAACCAAGCTCCACTACATGTGCCTCCTGTACAGCCTCTTCCCACCCTTCCAGCCCCTGGTCCACCACCACCACCCAGTGAGATAATATTACCATTGCAGTTTGCCACTGAACAAATTTTCCCTGTCAGTAGGAAGGTGAGTGTTTCTACCAGATATAAATCAGCATTTTATATATATATAAATACGTATATATATATATACACTTATATTATTGTGTGTCACCTGTTTGGTCCTGTGTATAGATTTGTCATTCGTATACTACTTCCCATAAGTAGCCTTCGATTTTTTCTATCCAAAACGGTTTTCCAACCTGATGTTTACATGCTATTTATAGTTTTAGGTGCTTCGAGATCCACCGTTTTTCAAAAAGAGACTTCTCACCACTATGTGATTTTCTGTGTGTATTATGTATATAGTCAGATGGTATATATAGCCAATGTATGTATATAGAAGTGTAAAATAATTCCCTGCCCACGAGGTTTCTCAATATAAAAAATGCTTTACTGTGTTTGTTTTACAAAGTTTTTTTTTATTTCTTTAATGTGACTTGTTTTTTCTGGTGTCCCCGCTACCATCCTCACCCTCGGCTACTGCCCTTTCATGACCCCCTAATTATGGGAAGGGCATAAATGGCACATAGCCACACTTGGAACTTTCTCTCTGAATATGGGTCCTCCTTGTGTGTGTGTGTGTTTCTAATCTTATATATATATGCTTGCCCCCACCGACTAGAGTGTGTGTGTATAGAAACCTGTTCTGTTAATGCTTGCTCCCTACCTTCCTTTTTCCCTTTCAACCAACCAACTTAGTCTCTGATCTTGCTGTTGTTCCTTTGTGGTGCCTCCCTGAACACCACACAATACAAACCCCAACACAAGCAGCACATGCTGCTTAAAGACTTTCTCCTCTCCCTACTCTCTTCAATCTTTACTTCCCTTTGTGCTTCTTTTGTTTGGCTTTTTTTCCCTCCTTTTCCACATAAACCACCACCACCACCACCCCTTCCCCTGCTTCTCCTTTCAGATATCTTTTTCTGCTTTAGCTGGCTCTGGGAAGCCTTTTTATTGTTCACCCATATGTGTGCGTGTGTGAGAGTCTATGTTGCTGTCTGTATGTAGCCAGTGCCCGCCAAGTGGTTTTGATTCCCTCAAATTTACTTAAAATGCCCCGGTGGGGGGGGGGTCTCTGTGTGTGCGCGCGCATGTAAATGTGTAATAGTCCTGTCACCTTATTGCAGACAACATAAACTCCTTTATGTATACACCTTGGCACAGACATGGCTATGTGGTTAAGTTTACTCCTCAACCACGTGGTACCAGGTTCCGTTTTGCTCTGCTGCACCTTGGGCAAAATGCCTTCTATGTCATAAGACTTGGGTTGATCACTCGTTAGGAGTGAAGTTTGGCAAAAACTGGAACGAGAGTCCGTTTGTGTATAATTAGTGGTTTAACCTTTTATTTCACAAAAAGAATAAAGGGTAGTCGATGTTTGCTCCAGATATTGATGACAAAATTGTTCAACATGGAATTTTGAGAGAAAGTTATAAATTTTGATCACCATTATAAACAGGAAGTTTATACCATGGAACCAGGGGTGGTATCATGCTTCGTGTTGCAAACTTTTTTCGTGTGTGTGTGTGTGTGTGTGCCCAGTAACTTAACAGCTTGATTAGATATGTTGGAATAGTGGAATGAAAACAATCTCTAGAAGTTGTGGTCCACTGGCAGAAACTTGTAAAAAGAATATTTTTTTGTTTTTAATCATGTGGCCGAGAGGGGGTACAGCCATCTTGATTGGGTTGTTTTTTTTCTGTAATGAGAAAATTTTCCATATTATGTAAAAGTTTGAAGATTTTAATTACTGCATTGACTAATTAGCTGCCAGACTGACCAACAAGTATGGGATTTTGATGATGGTGGTGGTGGTGGTGTTTACAGGTTCCTACTATGAAGACATCCGACACCCGCCTTTCTTTTTTAAGCATCATCCCCTGGTCTATATTTCTATTGAGTCATCATAGCTGTATATATTGATGACTGGTTTAGGTCACTGCTGCTGCTGCCATTGGGCTTCCATATTATTTATTGATCCAAGTGATCCAGGAGAGAGTCAATGGATGGATTGTTTTGATAGTTTTTAATTTATTCCACACTACACATGCGTATCTGGCCACATTATCATTATTATTAATAATACAGCTAGCAGTTGTGTGTCAGACAAAGTGATCAATGACCTTTCTTACAACTCCTTTCAGTGTTAATACTGACCCTGGTACCAGTTGTGTACTGGGCGTCACTACCCCTTAATTTGCTGGTCTGGCACCAGAATTTGAAAACACTAATATTGGGTTTCTAATTTAAACAATGGTCCTGCAAGTTGCTCTCAGGGGAAGGAACAGATGGTACTATCAACCTCTTTACTTGATTTTCTCAACAAACCCTTGGTGAGGAAAGTCAAGGTTGTTGACCTTGGCAGAATTTGAACTCGGTGGATAAAGGGAACCCATGGCATTTTAGTGTTTTTGGCCACCTCACTGCCATAATAATAACTGGAAGGTAATAATAAAAATGTTTTTACAGAGTAACCCTTTTCTGAGAGCCAGCTGTAAGGGACCTGGTGGTGATATTTGAATATCTATGGTCAGCTCCCACCACTGAAAAAAAAATATGGTTTTATCTAGCAAGTTTAGCAGTCACAGAAGCAATACAGGGAGCCATATGTAGTTGCTGTTGGTTGGAACTGATAACAGCTGGATCTCGGAATCATTTATAAAAACTGGAATGTTCTTGACTGTTTTCAGTTTAGGGACTGCATTTACTGTAAGGTGTGTTTTCTGGGATCTTATAGTTTCTTGCTTTGTTCACCAAGGTGGTTCCATGTTGTACTTTAATTGAAATATTGTCTTAACCAGTGGGACTGGGGAGGCGGTGTACTGATGTCACTGGAGTACAATGGATACAAGGGAGATAATTTAACTGCCAGTGCCCTATCCTTTCACCTGTCTGCTTCGGCAAAAGGTGAAGGTAACTACTGGCTTGGTTCAATTGGGTTAGTCATGTGTGGAGTGATTCTGTCCAGCTAACATTGTTGTTGCAGGAGGCTTTGATGTCTAATGTATCCCATCCCACCACTGTCCATTATTCTATAGTTATATAAACATGTTAAATATTTTATTTACTGAAATAATTTAAATTTTCTACACTCCCCTCCCCTCCCCCATACTGGGATTATTCATTAATCTGTCGGGGGGGGGGGGGCATGTATCATATTTTCAGAAATTGTATTCATCCTTTGATGTTTGTTTGGAAAACCTTGTGTATGTTATTGTTGTTGGAAATGAGATGTGTTAAGTTGCAGAAACAGCTGTCACTTTGGTTTCATGTGGCCCACATTCATTAGCAACAACAGTGAGTAACAATTGTAACAGCTGATAAAGGCAAGTGAGGGAGGTGGTGGTGGTAGAATGTGTGTTTTCTGTTCAATTGCTTGTGTTGTTGTTCTTGTATAAATTCAGTGGATGAAGTCAGGCAAGATATGATAGTATTCACACATCAATTAATAACTATTGATAGGGGGCCACCCCACTCCCACCTCTCAGGAAGGGACTTGCTCGGCAGAGATGAACAATAGCTGGTTTCATGTGGTCTCTGGGCCTTTCTTGGGAGTGAAGAAGGGTCATGGCAGCATTCCATTCACTGATCAAGGAAGAAATTTTTCCTTCACTTTTAAATGGTTTAATGTTATCATCATTGGTTAATTTAGAATAGTTGACATCTCTTCTGCTTTGCAATGTTCTTAAAATTCGATTCGGTTTACAGCAAGGAATGGTATATTTTTGTCATTAGATTGTAGCCAAGCTGGGGCACCACTTTGAAGAATTTTAAGCCTGATATTCCATCACTTTCTTTGACTGCAAGCAGTGATGGGGAAACAAGTACAGAAAAAAGAAGACACATAAATACATGACAAGCTTCTTTTAGTTTCCACTAACAAGTCTTTGGTTAGTCTTAGGCTGTGGTAGAAGGCACTTGCCTGAGTTTCCACACAGTAGGACTGAACCTGGAACCATGCGGTTAGGAAACAAGCTTCTTACCACACAGCCACGCCTGCACCTCAATTTCTGGGCTGGGTGAATTACATGCCTCTGTGTGTGTGTGTGTAGATGGAATGGTTAGATGATAGAAATTGTGGGACTAAAGTGTTTCAGAGAATCGTCTTTTGTAGAGCTTTAAAAAACAAAAGAAACTTTCCCGGAGTTCCCTCAAGTGATGGAATGAAGATTTCATCGTAAAAAAGCCCCAGTCCCCTATTTTACCATGCTGACATGGTTTATGTTGTTAGAATTATCAGCTTTAGCAATCTGTTCCCCATGTTTTATTTATTTACAGAAAGCTTTTAAAGATTGAAGATGGGTGGTATCGGTGCTTTAGCTTTTCCGCTGCTTCTTAAATAGTTTCATTTTCCTCTCTAATATCCAAATATTTCTTTTCATATCCTGGCACTTTTAATGAAAGCCATGATTGCCAGTGCTCCGCACCCCCCTCCTCCTTTCCTCGTACTTGACTGGAATTATCAGTAAAAGGGATCTGTTTGAACCGATAGCTAGGCTGGCTGTGCTCCTCCTCCTTGCTGGCTTGTCCCCATCCATGCCTGCCTTGCCTTCTTCCTCTCTTGCTTACAACTTTCCCCTTTCATGATCTGACAGCTTGCATTGAAGCATTTTACATCAACCTCCCCCCACCCCACTCTCTCTCTATAATACACAGTCTGACTTGTTCAAATGTCAGGCCAAACTACTGGCTGTTGTTACAGCTACATTTATTCCTTGTGTATAAAAGAGGAGGGGGGAAAAAAAGTTCCCTTCTTCTTCTGACTGAGTCATTCAATATGACTCACAACGAAGTATTGGGTCCAAAGTGTTTAACAACGGAGAAGACAGAACTGCACTGTTGCCACTGATATATATATATATATATATATAAAACATACACACACCACACGTGGTGGTGGTGGTGGTGGTAAAAGCTATATTTAGTATTACTACTACTGTTAAGCCATTAGGCATTATGGAAGTATGTAATCAGAGATATTAGGTAAGAAGTGTTTCGTTTATTGTTGTGTGTGAATTGTGGATCTTTAGTCGAATCTTCGATAATTTAAATTGTATGGTGTTTATTATGTTGTTAGTGATGACGACCTACTGAAGTTTTGGGAATGGATGTGTGTGAGAGAGAGATAAAGTTATTTTTATATATTGACATTTCAAAATAGTGGACTTCATTTTGGGTGGTTTCTATTGAATTTCTTTGTGTATATATAATGTCTATACACACAACACAGGTCTTGTTATTTGGGTGAGCCTCCTTATGTCTGTATTATGTACTCTCGGTTTAAATGATTCACTAGTATTTTCTGTTGCTTTTTCTTTTAAACATGATGTTTGCCAGTCACTGGCTTTCCATGCACACACACACACACACACACACACACTTCTCAGTGTTACAATTTTCTCTGCAATTTACTATTAAAAGTTACTCTCCCATCATCTGGCAATTTTCTGATTTAAAAACCATGATCTGTAATAGTGTCATTGCTAAATTTATGGTATATTAGCAACTAGCAGTAATGTAGTAGTAGTCGCCGCCTCCACCACCACCAAAGGGTGAGAGTTATGTATGCAGCTGTATCTAATAGCTACCTTTTACTCTCTCTCTTTCTCTCCACCTCTTCAGTGCCAGTGGGTACGGGCTTGTATTGCAACCATTTAAATTGAAGATGGCGCTTAAATGGTTAACATAATTATGGCTGTTCCGTCTCCCTCCATGCACCAATGCACTATTAATAAGCCACTTGCTGTTTCTATTTTATTTAGCACAACTTAATCAGACACTTGGCTTCATTCGTTAATTGTTAACGGGGCAAGAGTATTTGGTCTAGGCTTTGTTTTGGCTTCTTTCTTTTTTTCATCTTTTGTACTTCTCTCGGAATTCTCAGCTGGTCAGTCAGTACTTACTTATAACATTGGAATTCAGAGTGGTGTGTGCAGTTGGTGTTTGTTCTAAGAAATGCAGTCGGCTTGCGGGGCTGGGGGGCAGGGGTGAATGCCGACATTTATAATGAATAACCTGTCAATTGTTTAAGCAAGTCTTATCGGGCAAATCAATTGCTTTTCAATTCTGTAAGTCCTGAGTTTTCTATCAATGAATACAGAATTAACACGAAAAAAGAAAAAGAACGTTGGATAATAATAATAATAATACGGTCTTTTGTTGATTTGTGACATTGCTGCCTATTTTATTACAGAGAGGATCGGAAGAACTTATGTCCCACAGCCCAATGGTTACGAACGGGACCGGGATGAGCCCCCACCACGTGGATAGTGCAGATATGAACAATGATGCCAAAAAGGTAAGGAGTTTTGTGAACTCTTGTATGGTCTTTTGAGTTCACTCTTTATTTATATATATATATATATATTTCCCTAGTGTGCTTGTAACTTGCAATATTGAAGTCACTCCCTGATTAGTTGCTTTTGGTGGTGGTGGTGGTGGCGGCGGTGGTGATGTTAGCTGGCAACTTGGTGCTTCTTTGTGTCTGGCCATGTGTTTCTGCTATGAATATCAAGTGAAACTAGCTATGTGCAAGTGTGGGTGCTGAAGTTGTTAGGAGAGACGAGACGGTGATGAGAAATTGTAGCGTATAGATACAAACATTAAGATGATGCCGAGTTGTACGTAATAGTGGTGGTGGTGGTGGTGAGACTAAGTCGTGTCAGTGCTGTTGAAATGTTTACAAATTGCCCGTGTCCCAAATACACAACTTGTCTGTTTTGTTGCAAACTGAAATTATATCTTCATTATTAACGTTGGGAATTTCTCTTTTTATATATTGGGACCTTACCGTGTGTGTGATAACTCTGGAATTGTGGTGTTTTAGTCCATCATACAAAACTTTCGTATCACTATTTAGTGATGTTCATTTATACACTGTTGGGATCTGTTCACTTTCTATACTCATTCCTGGGCAAATTATTTCACCACCCCCCTCTCTCTCTCTCTCTCTCTTCTCCCCTCCCTTGGCAGGGTGTTTATTTCTTGCATTCTGTTTGTGTAATTAATCACATCAGACTGTCACTCCATTTCATCATGCTGATGATAATCGTAGGTGAATAAAGAGTTCTTAATAAGTAAAACATTTGTTTATTAATATTTTCTACAGAAATATGAAATAAAATGTTTTTATTTTTGTTTTTAAACTTGTAGGTAAAATTGGAGCAGAGCCAGGCAGCTACAGTGTCTAAAGTTGTTCATCTGCGTGGTCTACCAATAGAGGCATCTGACCAAGATGTTATTCCTCTTGGCATACCTTTTGGCCGCATAACCAATTTTCTACTCTTGAAGCAAAAGAATCAGGTACGCAGCATTACCTTTTAATTTCTTTGAAATTCACACTTGAGTAGAGTTTTTCACTTTGCTTAGCCTTCATCCCTTTGAATGTTCTGTGAAACACATTACTATCATCATCATTATCATCTTGGCTGCAAACTTATCTTTGTCTTTTGTTTTTGTCTGTAGGCTTTCATGGAATTCTCAGACGAGAGACAAGCAGAATCAATGGTGTTATATTACACAAACGACAAACCTAGAGTACGCAACAAAGATGTCTATGTCCAGTTTTCCAACCACAAGGAGTTGAAAATAGACGTAGCACATCCTTATCAAGTGAGTTCACTACTGTTTGTTTCTTTCTACTACTACGACGACTGCTGCTGCAGTATGTTTTATCTCACCTGGAAGCCTCTAAATTAAATTCAGTTCTCGACTGGGGTCCGTACAAGACAAAAAATAGCAGCAAATTGGATCCATGAAAAAATGTTGCTTTGGGTGTATTTATTGCAAGAATCGGCTACAGACTTTTGAAAGGGATATCTTTGGAGTAACATTGGTTTGAGGATCCACCAGAGTAAAAAAAAAATGGGTCAATAGGTTTTAAAAAAAAGAAAAAGGGGGGTTGAGTATGACTGGCCTGATGTTTGGTTGTTTAAAAGTCCGTAATGTGTTATGCTTAGAAACTCTTTAGGTTGGAGGATGTTGAATGGGATGCCAGTCCATCACAAGGTTAGGTCACACAACTCCTGCTGTTGGCGCTCATTTTCAGATAAACAGGCTGAAGCCAATGTAAAGTGAAATGACTTGCCCAAGGGCATTATATATGATCCAGTCAGAGGATTGATCCAATATCCCCTTAACCTTTATCATGAATCTAAACTTCTCTGTCCTTGTTGTAACCTCCTCCTATTCCATGATGACTCATGTTTCCAGAACTAGCTTTTATGGTGAGCTGCATTCTCTCTGATACTCAACTGCCAAAATGTGTGTGTGTGTGATTCTATTGTGGTGCAGGTAAGGAAGGAGTGAATGTGTTGGGGTTCTTTGCTCAAAGATTTAATCTCTTGCCATATTTTCCTTTTTTTTTCTTTTTTTTTCGTGTATCTTGTCCTCCAATGTTCCTGTTGTTGTTTTCAGAACACAAATACTCAAGCAGCTCTGCAGGCTGCGCAGGCCATCATGGGAAGTCCAGAGGAAATGAACAAGACCATTCTGAGAGTTATTATAGATAACATGGTGTTCCAAATCAACATAGACATTCTGTATCAGGTAAAGATGATATAAGATTTATAATTACAGCTTTGATGTAATCAAGATTCATTGAGGTCTTGGATTTAATCAATCATGTGACCACGACTTCTGGTCTGTTTTTCAGATATTTTGCAAATTTGGGACGATTCAGAAGATTATTACATTCACAAAAAATAGTGAGTAGATTTCTTTGAAGTTTGTTTCCTAAAGAAATGGGTGGCAGGAGCACTCTTACAAGTCTTAGATAATGTACCTTCTACAAAACCTGCTTCTGACAAGGTTAACTGGGTTTTCAACTCTTTTTCTTCATAGATACCTATCAGGCCGTCATACAGTTTAGTGACCCAGTCAGTGCAAGAAGTGCCCGAATGGTAAGTACAGTTTTTCACATCTGTGAAGGGTTTACCCCTGTAGTTCATTGTTGGCAGGGGGTCTATGGCAGTTGTTTTGAATCCTTTTTAGTACTTAGGTGAGTGACTGCTTGGGAAACCCACAGGCATAGCATAAGGTGTCAGTAGGTCCCAGAAAAAATGTTAATCTTTAATTGCTGTGAAGTTAGTGTTGATATACATTTTAGAAGAGCGTGATGAATTTAAGGCTAAAAATTCAATAATTTCCATCCACAATCTCAATGCAATCAACCCCTATTCACCAAATTCCAAGTATTCATCATCTTCATCATCCAACATCTTTTCCATGCTGGTATGGATGGGTTGGACAGTTTGAGAAGTGCTGGACAGCTACACCAGTCTCTGGCATGGTTTATATGGCTTGACACCCTCCCTAATGCCAACCACTTTACAAGGTGAACTGGGTGCTTTTTATGTGTCACCAGTGTATCGATATAATCTCTTTAACCCTTTAGCATTTAAACCAACCTGATCTGGCATCTCACACTTACACTACAATGTCGAACATTTTGTAATTTTCTTTCAGAAATTTGAATGATGGCACTGGTGGGGTGAGTTAAGTTATCAAATGAAACCATGTAGCAGGGTGGGGGTGGGTCAGTGATAGAAGTTTACTGGCCTCCTACTCTAATGGTTTAATTTCTCTCTTGTAGACTTTGGATGGTCAGAACATTTACAACGGGTGCTGTACGATGAGGATTGACTACTCAAAAATGACGAGTCTCAATGTAAAGTACAATAACGAGAAGAGCCGAGACTACACCAATCCCAGCCTCCCTGCTGGTGATGCTTCCGTGGATCAGGCTTTGACTTTTGGTAAGTACCGTTCCATAGAATCCATCATCCTTATTCTTGTGCATGTTTATGAAAAGAGTATAAAATCGGAAATATGTAAACAGTTGAAGACTGTCGTTATTAGAAATGATTTCTACTTGACATTTTACCCTTCATTGCTTAATTACCCGAGTTTTAGACGAATTAAAACCATTGTTAAGCTCAGTATTTTGTGACTTCTGTGAAGCACTTTCTTCATACCAATAATCAACACAAATCATACCTTTACTGAACATGCCTTTTGGTTTTGTTTTATTCCATTTCATCTCTTGTATGTGTGTACACACACACGTATATATACATGACATTCATTCCAAACTGAGGGTTCGCTGTTATTACTCAGTAAAATTCTATCCTGTATTGAGTATTTCTTTTTGTGTTCTTCCATTTTTTATATACATATATACGTGTGTGTGTGTGTGTGTGTGTACACGCATACATACTAAAACACACATACATACACTTTTAAAATGTACTGAAAAATGATTTTCCAATCAACTCATGAATTTCTTTTCTTTTTCTAATTCTGTTTCTGCCATGAATTAACCATTTCTTGAGACACTCTGAATGTGTTTGGTGTGAGCAAGAGAGAAATCTTCTGAACCTGAGTTTCTTCCACGGATATGATTGTCTCTTTCTTTTTTTCCCATCTCTATCTGTTGTGCTTTTTGTTCTTACCATCATCGTCATCATCTGATTTCATATTGTGCACCTTAATGTTTTTGGCATTGGACTCGCCTTCGCACTGAAAGGCAGGAAACACTCCCACCTCCTCCCGTGCTTGGTTGCTCTGCTCACCTGCTTTTATTCCTCCTCGACTACCCTACCTTCCTTCCCATCCATGTTCTTCCTCATCTGACCCTGTTGAAATCAATTTAACCAACTTTAGTGCTACACAGACACAAATTTTTGGCCAGTCCATGTTGCATGAAATATCTTGTCTAATGATTTCCATTTTTGGGCAAAGTTGGCCAGGCTCTTAATTTAAGATTTCATTCTTTTTATCATTATTTTTATTATTAATTTTTTATATTTATTTGAGCGTATGTTCCATCTAAGCTACTAATTATGAGAGTAATCTCAAGTTTTCACAGTAAAATACATTATAAATTCTACATACTCTGTACAGGTGTGCGTTTAGCATATCAAATAAAACTGGTTGGTCATCAGATGTTTTTCGATAAAAAGATTTCTTGTGAACTCACCTCTAGATGGAACGTATGCAAGAGTCCAGTTGGTGAAACTTTGTTAAAGCATTGGATTAATCGCATGCTCCTTGTTTACGAATGTGTTAAGGTTCCCCTGGTGTGTTGTCGTCGACTATTGCAGCTGTGCCTGGCCTAGGAACTGCCCCACTAACCACATTTGGTGCCGCACCCGGAACTACGCTGCTTTCTGACCCCAGTCAGCAGTATATTGGTGCTGATATGCAGATCTGCACTTCTGGTAGTGTAGCATTTTTAATTTTGATAAGCCAGGGTGGTAGTTTTGAACATGCATGCTTCTAATATCTCTTGTGTTTGGTCTATCACAGAACTCTGTCTCTCTCTCTGTTTTCCCCCCAGCCCTACTGCATTTCATATAATGCAACATTTTTTTTTTTTTTTTTTAAACCATTCTCTCTCTCTTTGCGTGCTGTTGCATTTAATGCCTAGCGATCCTCTTTCTCTTAGGACTTCTGGTGTGTAAAATAATCTAAAAAGCACTACTACTACTACTACTACTACTACCCTGGTTAAACTTTATATGGCATGGATTTAGCTTTGCTTGCTCATCTGACAACTGTCCTGGCTACATCTTTGCTAGTTCACTTCAACCAAGGTGATGGGAGGTAGAATTTCGCTAAATCTTTCTAAATGCCTCTATTTTCTCAACTCTTAGCCGTCTTCTCTGTGTTTGTTCTAATTTAAAAGAATTAATCACATTTTTCTCTGCTGGATCTTCAACCCCCATCAGTCCACCTGTTCTGATATCAATGGGTTTGGTAAAAAAATCTCTTCTCTTTTGCTTGGTCTTCTTCTCGTGGTTTTTCTTTCTTCTTCTCTCTTGCATGCCTTGGTCCTTGGTCTTGCAAAAATCTTGGGGTACCTTGTTATATCTTCAATTACTGACAGGTAATCTTTATCTTCTTCCCTGCCCACCCTTCTCAACTATGATATGTCTTTAATCCTCATAAAAACCGTTCCTTCTGAGGCTCTAGCCTGATTCTTTGCATTTCTCTTGCTTGTAGCTCCCGGAGTGGGTCCGCCAGGTAAGTCTTTCTTCTAACTCTTTTGGTAGTCTTATCCCCACCCACCTTTTTTTTTTTATTTAACTCTACCCTGTAATGTTTCTAATCCCTCCTCTCTCAAAACTAACGTCTGCATGTTCTGCTGTTTGTCTCTAACCATTCTCCCCACTTTGTCTTTCTCATTTCATCTCTCTCTCTCTCTCTACTAACAACTGCTGCTGTGAGTTTTCTAAACTGTTTAGTGGTGTACTGTTTGTTTATCAGAACTGACCAGTCTTCTAATTAACTTCAGCATCCAACTAACGAGGTGACTGATTCGTCTAATGTCAACTAATCTGGATGGCATTTGTTGTCTACAAAGGCTCCACATGAACGCAGTCATATCTTGTTGATGGGGCTTCATTACTAATCTCGCTGTTCTGTTGTGTGGTTGTGAGTCTGTCTGTCTGTCCTGTTACATGTTAATAAAACTGCTGTTTTGTCCCTGGTCTTTGCTTAGTCAACACTGAACAAGCAGACTATTGATCAAAATCATTCCAACCATGACCATCCTGTGTAAACATTTAGAACTCCAATATGATTGTCATTTTGAGATGGAGTGTGGTTTGAGGGAGATTTCTTTTACACTGGGTCTACAGGGACCAGCGATTTTGAATTGAACAAGTTTAGGCATTTCTGGTGACCTCACTTCGTATTATCTTTATTTAATAAACCTCCACACTCATGCATATCTGCTTTCACATAAATCAGCAAAATCCTTTGGCATTAGACTGTGGCCATGAAACTTCTTCCCACACAGTCGCCCCTGTACCTATAGCATTGTGTAATAGTTTTTCTGGGGTACCTGGATATAAGTGTTTTGGGTTGAATTGATTTATTTCCTTTCTGTAGAAAAGGGTTTTTGCCTCCCGTGCTAGTATGGATTAAACAAATGAGGAAAGATGCCCTCCTAAGAGGTCACCCACGTTTGATGGCCTGTAAGAATCACCCTACCCCCACACCTCAGAATTACCCTGGGTCTTCAAAGCTGGACAGTATATAAGCTAATTTTTGTCCCTGGCACTCCATGTCTTTTGTGCCATCAAACACGGTAGTTGCCATGTTATTTCACAACAGAGAGGAGAAAAATAGTTGATCTGACTTCTCTTGGTGATATTTTTTTACCAATTTCAGGCTAAAATTGGTTAATTTCAAATTAACCCTTTTTAAACCTTTTTTTTTTTTTGATATTCAGCTTTTACCTTGTTAAATGTTCTGCTTGTCTATTCACTTAGCTTCGAAATAATCCTGCAATATTTTGTGAATAATGAGATTGTTTTTAGAATGTTGTCAGGATAGGTGTGAGGGGCCAGTTTGAACATGGTTTGGGTGTGCCCAATTTAAAATGCTGATTATAGGTTAATGTAAAATGGTGTGTTTCCCAACTCCTTTTTGACATTCTGGTTGTCCAGTGATATTAACCTTGTCTTCTTGACCCTATGAACTGTTGTTTCATGTTAACTGTTTCTTAGTGTTAACATTAGTGAACGTTGTCGTTCACTGCACTGTTTATAGGCAAATTGGTAGACTATATAAGTAGGCATTGTAGTAATTGGCAGTTGTGGAAATTATTAGTCTGAAACCATCCTTCACAGCAGCAACATTTGTAGCACATCTCTAAACCAACATTTAATGAGGTTCATCTTTGTGGGGTCCCCCTACTTAACTGTCACATTCCCCATTTTCATCGCTCTCTCTTTCTCTCTTTCTCTCTCTCTCTCTCTCTCTCTCTCTCTCTTTGATGTTCTTGCATGTCTCATTTTATGTATCTATCTCTGTCTTTCTCTCTCTCTCAATACTAACCCACTTTCATGTATTTTTTTTTAGATTCATTCCTTCATTTTTCATTTAAAACCAAGACTTTACAATTCCAATTCAGAAATTTAAAATCAATCTACAATTATTTATATTTAAATAAATTATTTTTGTAAATTGTAAAGCTTATTGCAAACATTTTATTAGGAACAGCCCTGCTTCATCATCACTTTTAGCAAAATTCTAAATGATTAATAATAATAATAATAATAAAGTGTGAAGTGACAACAGAGGTGTTAAACGACAACGGCTGCTGCTGCGGTTACAACTAAACTCAAAAGGTGTGGTTTCTTCACTGAAGCAGGGACTAATGTAGTCAAATTAATTGTGTTGCTTTTTTTGTTCTATCAGCTGTACCGATGTCTGGCTTTGGTTTGACTGCTGCAGGTATGGGTGCTGCACGGCTCAGTATGCCCTTACAATCTCAAGCTGGTAACTGTGTGCTCTTGGTTTCCAATCTGGATGAAGAGGTATGTGCCTTTTGTTTATCTAATACGTATATTGTCTAGTTTATACCCTGACATCTATACAGAAGAAAGAAATAAAAAATAAAAAACAATGTATCTGGACAGAAAGACTGGGGTATTTTATGGTCTACCACCACCTCTCCATTCGCAGGCCTCTCTCCATTCTGCGACCTATCTGCCTGCGTCATCTTCCTTCCATTTTCTAATTTCACTGCATCGTTTGAGTGGAACAACTTCCCACACAATGGCTGCCCACAAGTGTTTTGCTGTTTGACCAGGAATTCTTCTTTTTTTTTTTTCTTTCATTTTTAGACTTTTAGAATTTGTTTCTTGCTCTGGTTCCTTCGGAGACCCTTTTTACTACCAAAAAAGATATTTTCGTTGTGAAGGCTTTCTTTTTATCTCCTTCTCCCCCGACCCCCAATCCATGTGCTCCTCTGCCTAACAAACTCATGATGGATCAAGATTGGTTTTGGATATGGTGCTAACTGAAAACTTCTTGTTGTGTCTTCCAAACACTGTCTGTAGAAAGCTCCTCCTCCGACATAACACCTAACGGTTACAGGCTGGGGCAGGATTTCTCATTTTCTTCGATGTATCATCTCATGAGAAACAATTCCTCTACTTTTCAACAATTTCCTCCTACTTTGGTCCACCAATTCTTTATCTTTGTCTGCTGGAGCCACCCAAACCTCTGACCATTATTGCTGTGGTTTCTTGACCCCAGTCTCTTGTACATCAGCTGGCTCTGTCCACATCTGACCATCTCTCACAAAACTTCAATTCCTTACAAATAACATTTGGTTCTCTTAAATACCTTTTCCCCTACCCCCATCTTTTTTTTTTTTTTTTTTCAAAATTTTAATCAAATGTTCCCTCCTCCTCCAATACTTCGTTATGCATGCTTCCTCATTAGCATGTCTTTTTTTTTCCCCCCCTCTCTCTCTCTCTCCCCCACTCTCCTCCCACTAATTTACCCACCTCTTCTCTCTCTCTCTCTCTCTCTCTCCTATACTGATGCTACTGCTACACTAGCTACCCAGCTAACCCTAACCACCCTTGATCAGCCACTGCTGCCTGTACCACACTGTATTCATTGATATTGTTGTTCTTGCTCTTTTTTCAGAGTTTATATTCTTCATTTACACACTCATGTATCAACAACACTGATTTGTTCCTATTTTCTCTTTTTTTTTTTTTCTTTTTTTTTTTTTTCCGTCCCAACTTACTTCGCTGGTGTTCCTCCACATGGACTATCTATCGCTCGCTCGGACACTGATCTCACCCTATCTTCCGCTCTGCTATACTCCTGTTCCTATGACTCTAGATGGTCACGCCCGACGTTCTTTTTACCCTTTTTGGTATGTTTTTAAGCACTCTTTTATTTCATTTGACAATTTATATAGAAACTTAGAAAAGCTAAGTGACATTTTATTTAATGTTCTGTCTTTTAACACCAAGAGATGTGCTGCTGCCGCTGCCACTGCTGCTACCTGACTGAGTCTCTATTGTGTCCAGCTCTATTCTTTAGTGCCAACTAACTTAACCAAACCTTCTCCAAGATCACTCACTTCAGCTTCTTCTAAATTAATAACCTGTCTTGAAACCAATTACTTCCATCATGCTTTATTTATTTATATATTTTTTTATTGTTTTTAGTTGTTTTTTTTTTTTAATTAATTAATTTCTGACCCATCCCCTTCCCCCTTTTCATCTTTCTCTCTCTTTCTCCTTCTCTCTCCTGACAACAGGTGAGGTGTTCAGTGTTTGATTATTTTCCAAGATAGCCTAAAGAACCGTTTTTTTAATAAAGTATGATGGTTACTTCTTCCGAGGGCTGTGTGGGTTTTCATACATAAGTTACACTCAAAGATTACCTTTTTTTTTTTTTTCTCTCTCGTCTCTTCCTTCTTCCCCTCCTCAGGTAAGTGGTGGTGGAGACCCTGGCTGTGTCAGGAGGTTCAGTCAGGTATTAATATGGTCCGCTCCACTCAAAATACGCATGCTCTTCAGATAGCGCAGATATTATCTAACACAACACACATCCATCCAATTTTGGTTTTGTTAATGGTCCATCCAATTTCCATTCCCAAAACTCGACCATTGGGCATTTTTAATCAGAAATTATGCAGAACCTCTTTAGAACAGCATTGATTATTGTCATATTCAAAACTTATTTTGGCACCTTCCATTTTCACATTGTTTTTGAGCGTTCACAACATGTTTTACTTATTTTACATAATTTGCTAATTCACTCTACACTCCATGTTGACATGTAAACAGTTACACACACACACACACACACACACACACACAAAGCAATGCAGGCTCCTTGAAACCTAATTTGGGCCACATTTTTTAAAGAAAGAGACTGGCCCCTGTTGGCACAAGAACAAATTTGTCCTTCCTTGTTAAGGCCAAAGCACTACAGTATGGTGCAGGGTGGGGGTGTAGTCGATGGCATTGTGTAAGTTCCCTGTTAAGGTTGTTCATATTGTAAGGTGTTAGACTAAATGGAAGACAGGGTTTTGGCTACTAAGACCCAGTCTTCAACAAATCTAGTTTGGTTACTTGGTTTTTACTCCACTCTTAGTACATGTTGTGCTTTTTCTTTTACTAGGTGTGTACGGTGATGTGCAACGCGTGAAAATCCTTTTCAACAAGAAGGATAATGCACTGGTACAAATGGCAGAGCCTCACCATGCTCAATTAGGTAAGTTCTCTCCCCACCTCACTCTATATTTGGCTGTTCCATTTGTAATTTATCGACTTGAATCCTTTCCGATTCCCCACGCAAAAGCCTCTAATGCTTTTTTTATTCTCTCTTTCAGCCAAAACTTACCTGGATAAGCTGACTTTGTATGGCAAACAGATCAGGGTGGCTCCCTCCAAACACACAGTGGTCCAGATGCCCAAGGAAGGCCAGCAGGTAGCAAATATCTATCTGTTGGCTTTGATGGATTTTACTTGAAATTTGAATTTTAATCGGTTTTGTTTTTTCTTGTATCATTCTGCTATTGCTTGGTTCTATTTGCAGGATTCCGGCTTAACAAGAGACTACACAAATTCCCCACTCCACAGATTCAAGCGACCTGGCTCGAAGAACTGTCAGAATATATTTCCCCCCTCAGCAGTTTTGCATTTATCTAACATTCCGTGAGTATCACCAGACCCCCACTTCTTCCTGCTACATTCCTCTGCTTCAATATTTCAGTTCTGCTCCTGTTTTGCTCTATTCGTTAATGTCTTTCATTTTACCGTCTTCAGATCTAATGTTCCTGAAGAACAGCTCAAAGATATGTTTGCTGAATATGGCACTGTAAAAGGGTTCAAATTCTTTCCGTAAGTATTTCGTTTTTTTTTTTTTTCTCTCTTTATTTCTGAAGGCTGGGCTGTGTGGTTAAGAAGTTCACTGCACTGCACCTTGGCCAAGTGTCGTCTCTAATAGTTGTGGGCCAACCAAAGCCTTGGCAGTGGGGATTTGGTGAGCAGGAACCTAAGGATCTTTCTATGTATGTGTTTGTGCCTGTATCTATTTCCATTGGCATGTGACTTAGTGGTTAGCTCACAATTGTAAGATCGTGGGGTCAAATCCTCACATTGCTCCAGTCCACTCAACTGGCCAAAATGTGTTGTACCTGTAATTGCCACGCTTCATGTAGTTGTGCTGAATCTTTTTTGAGAACTACATTTGGTTGGGCTGAGAGATAATGCATAATTCAAAACACTTAAGAGTCATATCAATGTTATAGGATTAAATGCAGGAGTTAACTCATCGATAAAAGTATTTATAAATTATTTTTTCTTTTTCTTCTTATAGGAAAGACAGGAAAATGGCCCTCATCCAAATGGGATCCATTGAAGAAGCTGTGAAAGCTCTTATTGTAAGTATTTGTTTGCCCTTAACGTGGTTCATGCTATGACAAACTCTTTCAAACCAGATTACAGTGTGTCCGTATCTTACCCCTCCTAACCATGGGGGCTCAGGGGCTGATGTAGAACTCTATTCTTGTTCTACAGAATCCTTGTGGATACAACATGTAGCTAGTGCTCATGTAGAATAGTAGTTAAGCAAGAAACCTTTAACAAGCTAATCTTGTCCCTAAATATATACACTGCTGAAATCGGAGTGCCATCAAATGCAGTGTGTTGGTCACTGAATGCACAGCTCTCTTTTCTCTTCTCCTTTCTTCCCTCCCCCTCAAAAACCTTTGACATGGTCCCACTAAAACAACACCAAACTTAATCATTGGTTTAATTCTAGAAATCCTAACCAAATGCTTTTTTTCTTTCTTTTTTCCCTCTTTCTCTCTCTTTGCAGTGCCTCCACAACTATCCTTTGAGTGAAAGCAATCATTTGCGTGTTTCATTTTCCAAGTCGACGATTTGAGGCTCTGAGGGTGGTTGTTGCGAGTGGCAGATGGAGCAGAGTGGTGCCATCACCCCAGCAGCTGTTGAGCCCAGGATTTGTGCCACTGCACTACAGCAGAAACATGACCAAGAAGAGCCACCAGAAGCAGCACTTGTAAAACAAACACATTTGCCAGTGCTCTTACACACACACACATAAATACACAAACACAACCACACACACACACGCACATATACATGTATACGCCATTTTCATACCACAGACCTGTCCTCATTTGTTTGCTTGCTCACTTAAAAGTTTTCCACTTTGCTGTGAAATTAATCTAGCTGATAAGTGCCTTGTTGAATCCAAGGATTTGCCCCTCCCCTCCAAAAAGAAAATATTATAAA
>NC_068999.1:2110443-2113903 GCF_001194135.2 Octopus bimaculoides
ATTCTGGTGTTCATCCCATTATTAATCCTCAAAAGTCTTAAAATATATTTTAATAAAAAGATGTCAACCAGCTAATTTGATAGTACAGCTTGTTCAGTGGTAGATGGCGGAGAATGGCTTAAGACAACAATGATGATGACGATGATGATGTTAATGGTTTTAATCATTAATTAGGCAAGTTTGGTTGGTGAAGTGGAGAGCCACTCTGTTCTTGTGTGTGCAGTTTAGTTTGGTGAGGGCTTCAAAGGTTTTTGAAAATAAAAAGAGGATTTTTTTTTTTTTTTTTTTTTTTCCTAGGCTTGATAAAAAAAACAAAATTATCTAGGTTTTGCTGCCTCCAAGAATTAAAGTTCTGTTAACATATTATGTAGGTAAGTCCTCAAGATTTGGGTAGGAATTTGTTGGGGGTGGGGGGCTCCCATACCCTAGTTGGGGTCTGCACTCCCTCCCCTTTTGTTTTTGTTTTTTCCCTTATCTACTTTTTCTTCTCTCTCTCAGACTGGCCTGCTCTTGGACAAGATTAACTGTGGCCTTTGTGTGTCTTAGTTGCTATAGAAGAGGCGAAACCACTTTTATCAGAATGGCCTGCCATTTTCAGTGAGGATGATTTAGTGTTCCAGCTCGGCACCGCCCTGCCCGTACCCCCCGTTCCCTTTCTTTGGAGTGAATGTTGATGGCTTTGTGTGGAGTTACTAACTTTTGGGAAGAATAGACCCAGCTTATGGATTTTTTTTTTTTACCTGATTTCAAATATTTGCTTTTCGTTTGTCCACATTTTCTTGCCTGCAATTCTTGCACCTGTCCCCCTGCCCCTAACCTTGCAGTTTCACTCTCCGCTTTGCACTGTGCCATCTAAGCCCTCCTCCTCCCCCCACACCCTCTCACACAGTGCTGTTGCTTTACATGTTTGGAACAGTCATCACTTTTAACAAACAAAAGAGGATAAGTCTACCTTTGTTGAATGTAGTCAATAGCTTGGCTTTAGGTTCAGTTCTCGCTATTTCTTACTACCCATTATCATATACGTGTGTGTGTATGCATATATATATATATACATGTATATAATAAATTGGCTTGTGGATATTAAGATGTAAAAAGATGCTACCATCATGTGGTGATTTTCTTTGTGCTTTATAATCCTCTCCATCTACTGACCACCACTTTGATGCTCAATATATTGGCTTTTGTTTGGTGCTGGTAGGGCTTTATCCCAAGCTAGGTTGACATAGAAGAAAATATTGATGGTTATTTTTAGGTCGTCTGTTGTGTGCGATTTGCAAGCTCGGTCTGCATCGGCCGTTAGAACTTGTAGCGGTGAGGATGACAGCAGAAACTGGTTTCGAATCTTGTGCACATTCTTATATTCACAGCCAAGTCTCAAACTTTGTGGGTCTTTGAAGTTCTTCCCCTTGTTAGCTTATCATAGTTTGAAAAAGAGAGAGAGTGAGAAAGAAAGAAAGAGAGAGAGAATTTTCAAACCCCATTGGTTCTGCTTCCCCAGTTTGGCAGCCCTAGTTGTAATTTTATACTTCATCCTATTTTTGCATTATCAAGTATTTGAAATCGCAGGCCTTGTTGGGGTTTGTATAAATATTAAAATATAAAATATAATATATATATATTTTTGCAATTTGAGAGTCTATCTTGTAGAAGATTTTAAAAGAAAGAATTTAACCAAAAAATTTTAAAATGGAAACTTATATGTATAAAAAAAAAAACTTGAAAATCTTTTTAAAAAAATAATCTAAATATATATATATATCTGTATACATTAAAAAAATTGAATATTTGAGTGAAAGTGAGGGAAATGGAGATGTTTGATTGGGATTGTGTGTGTGATTCTATTCGATATTGTTACCACCATTGGCCATATCTGACTCAAAAGATAGGCTTTCTACCATTCCACATCCTACCATTACCACTGGGTCCCAAGTGGCCCCTGTCCCACACACACATTGGTGACTGGGTACATTTCTGAAATCTATCTCCTTCCTTCCTTCAGCTTCTTCACTTGGCATACCCTCCCTCCCTACACCCACACCCAGCCCTCCCTATTGCTCCACACACCCACTACCCTCTCTTTCTGTGGTAGTTGGTGTTGATTGATTGAGATTAACGTTGACTAAAGAATTTAGAAGGAAAAAAAAAAACATAGGACGCAATGCTGCCTTCACCCTCCAATGTTTCCTTGTCTTTTCCCTTCTTGCATTTTCAATCTTTAGTCAAGATGACTAAGATTGCTTCATGTATGTATATCGTGTGCACTGTTATATGTATATATAAATATATATATATATATATACACACGCACGCACATACATGCTCTGTGTATTTGTGCAGAAGGAGCGGAATTAACTTTTAAATTGGGAACGGGTTTTTAAACAGGGACAAATGTTCTTTTTTAATCATCTTCAATGCACAGATGCACTCTACCTTCCACCACCACCCCTCCTCCTCCATTTGTCAAACTCTGTCTCACTTTGACTTCTCTCTGATGACAGCTGCTCCTCCTCCTCCATCACCCTCAGGTGAAACAGATGGCTGCTGTTTATTACTCTCCCCTCCCCCCCCCCATTCCACACTGGACACACCTACTTCTCACACACACACACACACACATAGATAAACATTTCTGATTTCAAGATGATATCCAACAGACTTAAACCACAGCTTAGAAGACAAACCTCACTATTTACATTTCTTCATTATTATTATTAGTCTATTAAAAAAACAAGAGCAAAATTCTAACTTTGCTAAAATTACTATTTTATCTTTAAATTTAATTTTATCAACTCTCACTGCTACTACTACTACTACTACTGCTGCTGCTGCTGATTTCCTTTTCTTTTTGCTTAATTTTTTTTCTTTCTATTTTGGCAGCTCATCATGGTTTAAGTTCTCTCTCTCTCTCCTCTTTCACTCTCTCTCGCTCTCATGTTTTGTCCTCTCTCTTTATTTTCCTTCTTCCCTTTTTTAGTAATGACTTTGTCTTATTTCTCGGCTTCTATTCTTTGTCCTTCGTTTTCTCTCAAAGGTCTTCTCTTTCTTTCTTTCTCTCTACTCTCACCTTTCTTCTTGGCAAACTTTTTCCATTTTAGAAAGCGCAATCATATTTTCTAGATAATTATTTGTTGTGTGTGTGTTTCTGAAAAAAAAAGGGGGAAAAATTCTTTTTTTTAAATCTCAACATGACAAATGGGTGAAGGGTGGGGGTTCATTTTTAACACCATTTCTTTCTCATTCTCTTCTCTCTGACTTCACCACCACATCTACACACACACACACACACACACCCTTGCACTCTCTCAACGCAGACTTTTATCAGGGTGGGTGGGAGGATTATTACAATTGAATGCCCCACCTGCAGACTGATCTTTGGTGTCTCTTCAATATTCTATCTTAAATATAAATCCATGAATCCAGTCCCTGTACAATTGATCAGCAACCATTAAGTTCTATT
>NC_068999.1:2114381-2115142 GCF_001194135.2 Octopus bimaculoides
CTACAGTTCCCATAAAAATGTATAAAATGTAAAAGTGAAATTATTAAAGTATATCGTTTTGTAATTAACTGTTGAGTGGTGTTCCATTTGCCAAGCACACAACTTAATTGGAGGTGTTTACATATTACTTCATTATTATTATTAATATTATTATATTTTGCTTTAGCAACATTAAAAAATGAAAAAAAAAAAAAACCCCTTTTCTCCCCTTCTCTCCTCTGCCCCCTTCTTTTAAAAGTAATTCGTGTTTCAGCTTTCTTTGGAAAAAAAATTATAATACTTGCAACAACAACAAAAAGCTTTAAAAAAATTATCCAAAAACGCCAAAAAAAAATCCTTCCTGTCCTGTCGCCGCCCCCTCCCTCTTCCACTGAAACTCTATCTTATCTCTATTATTATTATTAATTACTATACGTTCTTTTAACCACAATTTCTCTGAACTAGTTTTAAGCACACCTTTTACTGTTCTATATCTATATATATATATATACATATAGTGTCTTAATTCTATATACTTGCTTTTTTTTTTTTCCTTTTTTTCTTTTTCACCATTTCATTTTTTCTATCATTTGTGTTCACTTTTCATTTAAACTTCTACCTACTACTACTACTACTATTGCTAGCCAGCAACAACTGTACTTTTTACTCTTGTCTATTATGACTACTACTACCACTACCACTACTACTATTACTGTTTACTTCTGTGACTTGATTGCTATTGTATCATTTATTTTTTATTATTATTTTTTTTTTTTTTTTTT
>NC_068999.1:2115152-2121251 GCF_001194135.2 Octopus bimaculoides
TATTTTTTTTTTTTTTTTCTTGTGCTATTAAAACTTCTTTCAAGTGCTTCTCTCTGTCTCTACGTCTGTGCCTATAAAACACCATACTCTCTTTCAGCTTCATCTTCTTCCTCCTGCTGCAAAAACTGTTCTCAACTTTCTTCATTCATCCATCAACCGCTGAACTCTACCTACTATTACTACTACTACTACCTGTTCCACTTCATTCCGTTATTTTATTACTACTACTATTACTATTCTTCCATGATCTGACCAAATTTCAAAAGTTACAACAAGATCACTCGATTTTTCTACTTCTTTACTACTGTTGCTGCTGCTGCTACTACTACTACTACTACTACTACTGTTGTTGCTTCTACTCCACCTTTTTTCCCCCATGCCATCAAATGGGGAAGCGCCAACTTTGAGCTCGTAATCGTTACAATGTTTTATTTCTTTTGGGTCACTTTCCATTTCTAAATGACCCTTCTCCATTATGGTTTTGTTCCCAGAGATTAAAGCAATAATTCTTTAAGATGACAAATTCCCTGCTTAAAGAGTAAAGCTGACAAGTTGTGTATTTGGAAGACTTACACATGTTGAATCCTCTCCAATCTGATTGGTGCTTCCTCATTCACGGTACCCTCTGTTAGTGAAACAAAGTTCCATTCTTTCCTCAGCTACACTTTCCTATGACTTAAGTTTTTTTTTACTCTTTATTCATCAACTTCTTGCTTCATTATTATTATTATTATTATTATTATTTAGAATCTACCATTTTCCATCCAATTAGAACTTTATTAATGCTTCCTTAGTTGCATTTGTTTGGCAAGTGCTTTAATTAGTGGGCTAAAATATTAGCATTAGATGTTACATATGCACACACATTTTTGTCTATGTATATCTTTCCTTACACATTGAACATACTCTATCTCTGGGATATCAATGACCATCCTGTGATACTTGGAAAAAAAGTCAAAAGATCAGAAGTAGACTATTCCAATTTTTGTTAAATGACCAGCAGGTACTGAAAAAAATATACAATTTAGAGGTTTATAAAATTCCAGGCCTAGAAATAGTTGTACATCCAACAGCTCTATGTAGTTAGCAGGAATAAGTGAAAAACCTAGAATGGTGAGGTGCAGCATCCTGATGGTTTAACTTGGCGGCCAGGTATTTTGTCATTTCTCTTTCAAGGACCTCCCTCAACCCCCACAAAAAAAAAACATTTGATTTTTACAAGGAACAATTGAGCAGTGAATTACTGGTATACCAGTTCTAAACACAAGAATTTTAGTTTCAAGTTACCTTCTTTTTGAAGGATGGCAAAAACCAGTGAAATGAGTGGTTGATAAACTCTGGTAACCTAATTTTTGATATTGAATGAATTTTTTAGAGAAAATTTATTCAATGCTAGATTTTAAAATTTCACAGCTGCTGGTAAAACCCTACAGAATTACACAATCAAGAAACCAGTTTTTTATTTTTTTTAAATTCTACATGAATTGGTAAGACTTAGAGAGACGTGGTCTTTTTCCTGTATTTCGGTGTGTTGCAAATTAACCTTTCTCACATTCAAGATATTCTTTTATTACAAGAACTGGTGACCCCAAGACTATCTGGAATTAGTTACAAACTTGGTTTTAGACAGGTTTTGGCAAATTTTAAAAATTTACCTTCAGTGATCATGGAAATGCCTTTTTTTTTTTAAATTTTATTTTCCCTCCCCACAAGGATTGTCTTTTCCATGTCTCCTGGAATTAGATCTGAGGTTCACAGTATTCCTAAAAGTCTTTTTATATCATTACTGGTTGGCAACACCTGGAACCTGTTTACATCCTTAACACTCTGTGGAAGATCAAAAGATCTGTAACTTGCTGTGCTCCATGGCCCACATGTAGCTTAATGTCTCTGAGCATTGTTTTTGGCTCGTGCTCTTTGCCACCACTAGCAAAAAAGGTGGGGCAGACTGCATACCGAGATCCATTCAGCAGAAGAGAACTTGTTTAAAGTGGGGAGAATCAGAAGCCATTTATTTAGCTACATGTTAGCAAAGATAGCATCCCTTTACAGTGCCCAATGGTTAACATGAATTAAACCTTGTTCAGGTTTAGACGTCTGGTTTGGTCTGGATAATTGATGCTGATCAAATCTCTCGGAATGGCCACTAATGCTACATCTTACTGCCATTCTTTCCGAAGCAGGCCTTTTTTTGTGTGTGGCATTTGATACTTCACCTTGGAATCAACCAGGTGTCTAAAGGGGAAGGGGTTGATAGGTGACTGGGGGGTGCTGATTTTAATAAAATCAATCCCTTTCAATATTTAGGGTTCTCGGAGACTTGCTCCATTTTAGCATTTGTGAAGTCTAGGATTTCATATGGGACCTTTTTTCTCTCTTTAGGGGTGTAAACTTAATGTGGATGGAGCTCTGGAAACGAAGGTTAGAACTGAGAATAGACGTGGTTAATCTTGCTCGACACTCGGTCGATCCCGAAAGAATTAGAAATAAAGTTCACTGCAGCAGGATTTGATTTCGATGTTTGAAAACCAGACTTATGCAACGCTCCATATGTGATATGATCTATAACGCCATTGCTTTGTACTCTTACAATACAGTTCCTGGCTTCTTGGATAGGTTAACAAGCAAGCAGATAAAGGAATTCGTCTCCTGTTGATGATACAAAGATGGCTGATACAGTAAACTTTCGAATGTTCGGTTGTTTTTTTCCCACCGATTGTGCGCCTGTGTCACAGCCGGTCCTCAGCACACCAAGAGCTGGCACAGGTTCTTCGAGCCGTCCCTTCAGACGCTCAGTAATTTCTACTGTGCTCTACACTGCATCGGTACTTCGTTTTATTTCTCTTTCCCAGTCAAATATCAAAAAAGGAAAGTGAAAAGCTAAATCCACCTCGGCTGGATTTGAAATCAGAATGTAAACGGTCGTAATCAAACTGATGAGGCATCATAAGCACGGAACCGATTAAGAATATTGATTTCGAATCTTGGCACAAGGCCAGCAATTTCGGGGCAAGAAGTAAATCGATTAGAAACCAAATGCTCCATTGGTACTTTATGGATACCGAAAGGATGAAAGACAAGGCTTTTATTAGTTTTAATAGTCCACGGTTGTTTCTGGCTGACAGGTCAAACCTATGCCGAAACATCGGGTGTTACAGAATCCCTTGTGCTAACAAACATGACTGAACTGTTCGCCAAGGATAAAACATCGGTGATTGACACATTTACGTTCGAATCTACCGAAATATTTACATACGCAAGTCATGGCGTTGATTCTCGCTGCGCACCAGAGTGAGTAAAAAAGTAACGTCATTTTGTTTAGGACAGGTATAATTACCAACACAGGAACATGTATCACATCAAAATGAAGCCGGTCCTCTGTGGATCACATCCCTACTCCTCATGGCCACTTCTTCACTACAGTTTTCATTTCCTCGTCACTGGAATAATTTAGCACCTTCAGACTATCATCTCTTCGGCCCCATGAAAGAGGGTTTGAGAGGCAAACATTATTCCAGTGATAAGGAAATGAAAACTGTTGAGAAGTGGTTCAGACAGAATTTTTCGGGGCAGGGGTACATGCTCATTCAAAGGTGGAACATTGCTATTGAGAGAAACGGTGACTATGTTGAGAAGTAGGGATGTGATCCACAGAGGACCAGCTTCAATTTGATGTATGATACATGTTCCTGTGTTGGTAATTATACCTGTCCTAAACAAAACGGCATTACTTTTTGACTCACTCTCGTATATGTTTCTTGTGTCCGAGAACGACAATTCTGCAATTTGTTACTAACAAACAGCAAACGTTTGTGTCGTATATCATTAGCTCACTCCCCCACCACCACCACCATCAACGCTACCCGTTGTGTCAGGTGTCGAAGTGATCGCAGAGTAAAGTGAGAGGAAGTATTTTGCTGAAGAACAAAATTCCCCGCTCGCACTGGGAATCTACCCCCACGTCTCGCGATAGTGAGTGTAACACCCTCAACCACTGGGCCATGATCCCTACCACACATGAATAGATATATACATATGTATAAAGAACGGAAGGGTTCGAGCAGTCAGCGACCATCCAACAATGTGTACACGAGTATGTATGTATGCGCGGGGACGTGGAAAAGCCTGGGTTGGCCCACTGGGAGTAGGAGGCCACTCTGTTGCCCCAACATCTCTCAAGAAGGAAACTGAGCGAGAAAACTTATGGCACATTCGATGATAAAGACTAGTTCTTCTTTTTGAGTTGGTGCTGGTCCATGTTCTGAGAATGCGATTGGATTTATGCAAAGAAAAAAACCCTGATGCACAGGCATCGCTTGATAAACAAAGAAAGACCTTTTACGAAAATGGCTGGTCGTAGCCTTTGCATGTGTGGGACTTTCGATCAGACGATGGCAACACGAGTTTGCAGCCATCATACATATAATATATAATGGGCGCAGGAGTGGTATGACACTTGCTTCCCAACCACATTGTTCCGTGTTCAGTCCCACTGTGTGGCACCTTCGGCAAGTGTCTTCTACGATAGCCTCGAGCCCTTGTGAGTGGATTTGGTAGATGGAAACTGAAAGAATCCCTTCGTGTTTGTCCCCCACAACCGATGCTGGTGTGTTTACGTCCTTGTATTATTGCGGTTTGGCAAAAGAGACCGATAGAATAAGTAATAGGCTTACAGAGTCCTGGGGTCAGTTTGTTCGACTAAAAGGCGATGCTCCAGCATGGCCGCAGCCAAATGACTGAAACAAGTAAAACTATATATATACGATGGGCTACTTTCAGTTTCCGTCTACCAAATCTACTCACAGGCTTTGGTCAGCCTCGGGCTATAGAAGACGCCCACGGTACCACACAGTGGGAGTGAACCCGTATGCATGTGGTTGGGAAGCAAACTTCTTAGCACACGGCCAAGCCTGCGCCTAACCAAAGCATAGACAGGCAGACAACAGGTATGAAGTGAGATTACGACGTGTTTGTATTAAAACAACTTCAGGAGAAAAGCAAGAATACGAGATCAGTAGAAAGTTCCAACTGAGTGAAGTTCTTAACAGGTAGTCTCGCTTGTGGGACCGAAAGAAAGTCCATACTTTTATTATGACAGCTTTGTAGGTTGATGAATGTTGTCACGAGTAAAATACCTGGGAAATTATAGAAAAGACACCTTTTGACTTCTTTCTACCATTTTCATGGTTTTTACCTGACAACTTTCTTCTACCTACACGACATCATATCAGTACTAGTTCGTAAGAACATCAGTTGAGATGGATAACCAAATTCTATGTTAGCTGTCTAGTAACTCATTCAAATAGGAATTTCAAAATTAAGCGTCCAGCATTTTGAAGCGCTGTTATTGGTACAAGTTACATTCCAAGAATAGTCGATGCTCTCAATTTTAGATGATTCGGACCAAACAGTTTTACGAGTGGAACTTGGCAAGATAAACTTTCCAACAAAGATTATTTGGCCTGACGAGATTTACATTTAAATTAAATGGCTCAGTTAATCGCCACAATTGCGTCGACTGGGCATCTGAGAACCTGCATTTTATGGAGAAACCATGTTAATTTACAATGAGCCGCAATAGGGGCCGTTTACCATCAAAAAGATTAATGGACCATTCTTTTTTCACAGTTCTGTGACTGGCTCCAAATCACTTGAACTTGTTGCAGTAATCTGTCATGCCAAGCATTCAAGAGAAGTTTTAGCATGTATAGTTTATTTCTAGCTACATGGGGCACCCCCACGCCACCATAGTAAGGTAAGAACCTGTCTTGATTAGATTTCGTCATATAGGTGGATTGAACGAAGAGATTTAGTACAATATCCTGTGTGTTCGCCAGACATCAAGGCCATTAGACCCTCTTTTACGGGGATGCTTTAAAGAAGATGAAGTTTACTGTACAGAGCCGGCAACAGTTGAATGCGCAAAATATCAGACGAAATGTTTCTTGGAGCTTTGCGTTGTCGTCAACAGCGGCTGGACTAGAATGATCATCGGTTTGAAAACTGGCGTTCATAGAAAAGTAAAATTCTGTCGGCAGATTCTATTAAATTTCGAAAATGATTTTATTTAACACTGACTTAATCGTTCAATGACAGTGT
>NC_068999.1:2122957-2124158 GCF_001194135.2 Octopus bimaculoides
ATATATATATATATATATATATATATATATATATATATATATATATATATGAATGAAGGTTCATCAAAAACTATACGTAATCTTGTTTCTGTAATTTATTAAAAGAAAACCCGGGGTTGAACAATTCCATCATTTCCGACATGGCCTCCTTGCTTTTATGCACTACTTTCTGCTCTCTTTCGTCTGTAACAAATTGACGACCTCGAAAAGGATGTTTGAACACTCCAAAGAGGTGATAGTCGGAAAGAGGGGGGGGGGCAGGATCTGGATTCTATGCAGGGTGATCCGACATCTTGAAACACAGTATTTCAATTGTTTCGACATTTCTGGGTGGCTGCGTGTGGGCCTGCACTGTCGTGCTGCAATAACACCTTTATCAACAGACTTCGGTGTTTGGTGTGAATTGCTGGTTTCAGTTTCTGGCCAGCATTTCACTGTAGCCTACACTACTGATTGGTGACCCCTTTTTCCAGGAATAGGCCTTTCGATCCCCACTGCCACCAAAAGAAAAAAACGGTCAGTATCACTTTTTCTGCGGTCAGTTGAGTCTGCGATATACATCTGGAAAATCCTGGAAGGCCTTGTACCAAACTTTGGCATTGGAAGTTACTTAAACAGCAGAACGGGGCACCACTGCATAGTGCCAAAGATCCCAGCATTGCCATCAAAATACAGGACCAGATACTGCAACAGCTTGGGCTTCAAGGGCCCACAGCTCTTCAATATCCTTCCAAAATGCCTGAGAGACCTGCATGCTGTGGATGTAAGTGTCTTTAAAACAAACTGGATCTATTCCTGTCAAGGGTTCCAAACGAGCCTACCTCACGGCAGGAAACCTAGATGAGGGCAGCAGCATCAAACTCCCTCGTTGACCAAATGCCACATATCAGAGGAGGCTTCAAATAATGGTGTAGCACAGTCAACGGTGGTGCCTCAGCATGACCGCAGCTTTGAAGCTGAAACATTTTAAAGATTTAAAGATATATATATATATATATATATACATATATAGTTCAAAGATATATGATAGATTGCTGATCACTACATTTATTTTTTTTTTCTCTCCTTGTTTCTTTCTGTGTTCCTTTCAGAGCGTTATACTAATACATCCATTTGTGGTTTACACCATCTGTCTTCGTCTGTTGTTTTTTCGTAAATTCTCATATATATATATATATATATATATATATATATATATATA
>NC_068999.1:2126561-2129079 GCF_001194135.2 Octopus bimaculoides
GGGGGGGGGAGATGTGAAGGTGTATTTTTGTAATTGATTTATATAACGAATTGCTACGTCGACTGATAGCCGATTCAGAATGAAGAGCTTAATGTGACAACTGCATGATTCTCTGAACCGACCAATACTACTACCACCACCGCCACCACAACTGTTGTTACTTTTTATTCTCGGATGTTTATCGTGATGTGATAGGTGTGACCTTGGTCAGCAAATCATTTGTTTGGGCTTTCGTAATTTGTATAATAATGGGGCGGGGTGTTGAGATTGGTCGAGGGTGTGTTATGGGGGTTTAGTGGGGAGATGAGTGGGGGAGGGGGTCATGTGCAGGTTAATTTATATTCATCAGCTTTTATAGCAATTATTGCACCACCACCAACAACAATAACAACAACTGTAGTGGCAGCAGAACGCAGACCACTAACAACAACAACACCAGCAGCAGCAGCAACAACAACAACAACAACAAGGTAATGGGAAAAGCAGTCAGTGCCAGACCACTAAGCAGTAGTAGCAGTAGTAGCAGCAGCAGCAGCAGTAATTTCAAAGCTGGATCAAAAACAATAACAAAAAACAATGACAAAAAAATACAAAAGCAAAACAGCAACAGGAAAAACAACAAGTAAATTCGGGCAAAGAGCAGTGGGCAATGGCCCGCCATGAGCACCAAAAAGTACAAAAGCAACAACAACAGCAACAGCAACAACTATTACGCAACAACAACAATGGCCAAAGTGAGAAGGTGTTTAAGTACCAACATCAACCACGATATATCAAAGTAGGTTAATAAAATCCATATTCATAATACACCAGCCACTACTACTACCACTACTACTACTACTACCACTACTACTACTACTACTACTACTACTACTACTACCACTACTACTACTACTACTATAATAAAGTTATGCCACCTTTTAGTTTGCATCTATTTGTAATAAGCGTTTGCCCATTTTCTAGTTCCTCACACCTCTCTCTCTCTCTACTTCTCTGTCCTCTGATACACACACACACACACACACACATATATATGCATATGTATGTATATATATATATATATATATATATATATATATATATATATATATATATATATATATATATACACACACAGAGATTGAGAGAGAAAGAGAGAGAATGGACAGACAGATAAGGGTAGATAGATACATACATGCATATCTACAAATATATATATATACACGTGTGCATATACATATATAAAAAGTGTATGTGTTTGTGTGTGTGTATAGGGAGACACACACACACACATTTCCGTCTTTACGCAAAAAGGTAAAACTCAATCATTCCAGGAATATAGCTACAAATCGATAGACTATAAATCGAACTACATAAACTATGTACCGAGGTCAATAAGTTGAACTGAATCTTGATTTATGAGTCAAGAAATACATTTTTAAATAATCAGGGCGAATTCATGCGTTGTTGCCTGTCTCTTTGTGTTTGTGTGTGTATTTTTATATTATATTATATTTATATATACACACATACATATATACATACATACACGCACACACACATATAAATATATATCTTCTTTAAGTTCGTTTATGCGAAACGTTTTTGAGTGCGCACATAAAAAGCTCCTCTGCTATTTATTCCGCGTATTGTTATCCTCCTCCAGAATAATTTTATGAGATGTTTATTAGTCTGGTACCGCTGTAGCGTAGCATGAATACAGTAATAGCAAGAACTTTTGGATGGAAATTCATAAATTCTTTAATGCATTGCTACGTACGTTTCCACAAACCACATGTTTTTTGTTGCTGGATTCGCCATCCATAAGATCTTGCAAATGTAATTTGCAAGATCCATAGATTTTAAGAGGAAACATTAATACACGTGTTCGTTTCTTCAGGCAAAAAATTATATATACATACATACGCGTGTGTGTGTGTGTGTGTGTGTGTTGATTGCTAGTAGGAACACCGTACTTCGTAACGCAACTATAATATGCTACCAAGTATATTAAAGGCCTTATATGTCAATACTGTGTCCTACCTGTGTTAGAAGTTCTATTAAATCACTTTTAAAAGTTATTTCTACAGATTTTCTAAAGCAATTAGATCCAGTACTGAAAGTTAAAACACTTCGTATAGGAATACGTCTATGTAGACAATACAATCAAAAGATAGAGAAAATAAGCAATGGGTGTATATGCATGTTTCAGGAGTGCTTGCTTCTTCTTCAGCACCACATCCAATCCATTAACCATCCACGAACGCATTGCTTAAATCGCACTGCTAACACAGGTTGAGTATTGACTTTTCAACTTTTGATATACTTGGTAGTACATTACGGTCGATAAACGAAATATGGTGTCCCTTCCAGCAATTAATACGTGCGAACCAGTTGCCAGGAATGTTTTAAATAAATAAAATCGGTCTATCCAACTGTGTTACACCATTAAGTTCAGTGTTTTCCTATCGTTTCGCCTGAAGATTGCAGTAGTGTGAAAATCGTGTGTGTGTGCGTGTGTGCGTGCTTGTGTGTGATT
>NC_068999.1:2129479-2130184 GCF_001194135.2 Octopus bimaculoides
AGGAGGAGGAGGAGGAGGAGGAGGAGAAGCAGGATGATGATGATGATGATGATGACGACGACGACGAGGATGATGGAAGTGGTAGAGATGGTGGTGGTGCTGCTGATGATGATGATGATGGTGATGATGACGGTGGTGGTGGTGGTGGTGGTAGTGATGATGAAGATAATGGTGACGGTGATGATGATGATGATAGTGATGATGTCAATGACGATGATAACGACGTTAGCCCTTGGTCACAAAGCAGGCCTATTCGTTCAACCCATGGAATCGAGACACTGAAGACCGTGGAAGATCTTGTGGGGCCGCGGTGAGAATGGATATATTGGGTGTGGAATGTAAACCCACACGGAGTTGAAATATTGAGGACACGATGTGGAGAACTGCAACAGATACCCAAGTATATGACTGGTATCCATTTCGTCGTCCCTTCCTGGAGAGATAAATGACAAAGGATAATCCGACAAGAGTTTATGAAAAGCAGTAATACGATTCGATCAGTTAAATCGATATCTATTTATCTTCGCCTGTCTATCGATTGGAACATAAAAGGGTCTTTTGTCGTCTGAGGCCAGACGTGAGAAATATGGTTGGTGATTTCAATAGAGTAAAGACGAGAGAGAGAGAGAGACAGAGTGCGAGAGAGAGAGGGAGAGATCGAGTGAGAGAGAAGGAGAGAGAGAGACATATATATATATATATATA
>NC_068999.1:2130331-2132593 GCF_001194135.2 Octopus bimaculoides
ATTTAAGAAGTCAACTCCACATGGCAAAACAAGCAAAGTTACCTTCTCAAATACGATCAATATAGCAAACTAGAATAAATTGTGTGGGTGCGCGCGCGAGTGTTACTTGGTTTGTTATTTTGTGTGGAAAGAACTCTTCCGGTTTTAAGTATTTATAGTATAGTTGATATTAGTGTTTGCAGCAGAGGCGACGACGAGCTGATAGAATCGTTAACATGCCGGATGAAATGCTTAAAGGCATTTCGTCCGTCTTCACGTTCTCAGTTCAAATTCCGCCGAGGTTAACTTTGCCTTTCATCCTTTCAGGGTCGATAAAATGAGAATACCAGTTGAGTACTGGGGTCGACTACCCCCACCACCACCACCACCGAAATTGTTGGCCTTGAGCCGAAATCTGCAACCAATAGTAGTAATGGTGGTGGTGGTGGCGGCGGCGGTGGCGTTGAAAGTGTTTGTGAGATAATAGTTAAGGTGTGAGGAGGGGGTGATGGTGATCGAAGTAGTATTGTGTTTGTTGTTAACGTGGTATACTACGAGGGTGATGGTTGTGGTGCTTGTGACAGTGATGATGATGATGATGATGATGATGGTAGCGTTGCTGTTTCCGTTGTGGTGGTTGTGTCATGACTATGCAATATTACTTGACATCGTCTACCTTGTACAACACTATCGAATGTGTTTTCTTTTAAAGGCGATATTTTTAAGTGTTTAAACTTGAGGCTAGATTTAGCTACTACTTTTAGCGGATTAAACAACCACCTAGAGGTGCCCTTGTTAGCTCGTTCGTTGATTGGTTACTTCCTGTGTTGAGTTGTAGACATCAGAAGGATGTTAATGGTGGCACTTCCAGTTTCATCTTTGATGTATTTTATTGTAATCTGGGGACGAGAGTTTAGCCGAGGTTTTTAATGTGTGATGTTGTGTGCTCGTATTGAGTGTGTGCGTGTGTACATACTGCATCTGTCTGTGGGAGTATATGTATGTTTGTGTCTGTCTGTCTATGTACGTGCGTGCGTGTTTGTGTCTGCGTTTCTTTGTGTACGTAAGTGTCAGTGTGTGTGTGTGTGTATCTGTATGCATGTTTTGCGTGTGTATGTGTTTTCCTTGCAGAGATACCAATTTTCGTTTCCAGGTTCATTAGTTACTCTCTTATATTTTACCATTTGCTTGTTTCGGGCATTAGGACTGCGGCCATACTGGGGCACCACCTCCAAGAACTTTTTAGTCGAGTGAATCGGCCCCTGTACTTATTTTCGTTTTGAAGCCTGTTATTTATTCCATCGGTCTCAACTGATGAAGGGTCATTCTCTGTGTTAACTTGTCCTGTTTTCCTTTTTTTTTTTTCGTTGTTTACGTATTTCATGTTATTTATACCGTCGGTGACGTCTTTTACACATATATGCATATATATATGTGTGTGTGTGTATACACACATATATATATGCATACATATATAAGGAAATTAAGTCAAGGTATACACATATATACACACATATATATACACACATATATATATATACACATATATATAAGGAAAATATATATACACACATATATAAGGAAAATAAATCAAGGTAGAAAATGCTAAAATAATTTTATCATAAAAAACATTTCAGTACCAGAATAATTTATTAAGTGCAGCGCTTCCAGTTAACCATTTTTTCTTTTCATTCAAATTAACCTGAAATTGTCTCGTGAATTTCTTGTAGCTTTGCAAATTAGGTAAATTCGGTGTTGGTCTCCCACCGTTTATAATTACAGGTTGACCACCGCCGGATCGTCTTTAATCATTGGACCGTTCCGGGAAGGCTAACAATAAGGATAACAACAACATCAGCAACAACAACAACCATAACAAGTGATGCGAGACACAGCATCGATAACTTTTAGTGAAACGACCATGTCTACGTCCGCTGTAATACGACGAAGTGTGCTTCGGCTTTGTATCCTTCTGCCACACTCAAGGATCGCTAACATCATTTGGCCATTGATAACTGGATCGATTACTAAGACGGACGCAGGTTTGAACCTGTCAAAGTCGATATAGGCCAGCTAGAGGGTCAATACATTGATCAACACCTTTATACATTCTCACACACTTACATACATACATACATACATACATACATACATGCATGCATGCATGCATACATACATACATACAGATACACTTATGCCTGTATGTGTAAATATGTATGTGTATTGATCTATTTATGTATGTATATATATGTATATATATATATATATATATATATATATATA
>NC_068999.1:2132745-2135245 GCF_001194135.2 Octopus bimaculoides
TATATGCTACACACACGCATGTATAGATAGATAAATAGATAGGTGGGTAGATGGATATATATATATATATATATATATATATATATAGAGAGAGAGAGAGAGAGAGAGAGAGAGAGAGAGAGAGAGAGAGACAGACAGACAGACAGACAGACAGACAGACAGACATAGATTTATATGATTGACATCACGTTGTTTGGACGGAATGATGCACCAGTATATTTAATCAAGAGAAAAATTTTGCTCAGACCTAATCTAATTAATATAGTGATGCAATAACATTTAATAATGAGGAAAATCATTAAATTCACGATTAGATTTGATCAAATATGGCAGCGATGGCAATTTCTGCAACGAAATCAGTAAAAACTAATTAGATACATATTGCAGCGGGAGTTGATTTTATCTTTGGCAGAACAGGGAAAACTCTGGCCATGTTTCCGCTTTATTAAACTTCATCATCTAGATATAGTCTTATCAGTACTAATAGACCTAAGACGACCAGGGTATATATAGAGACGGTATTGGTGAAAGTATCTGTAGTATGATAGACTAGATTAACCGTTGTGGAGAGATACCCAGGGCTACCAGCTGCATAGAGAAGAAATAGTGAAGTCAGTGTTAATACATTTAATGCAATGTAAGGCAGCTGATGATATTTTCTTCTCTAATTTAATTAAAGTATAATTTCTTGGTTCGCCATATTAAAGATATGGAAACCAACTTTTCTATCAATTTGTTGATTTTGACCTTTGGTTTTGTGTTTTAATATGGATTGTTTTTTTCGAATATTTTTGTACCAATCGTTCTAGCTAATTATTAATAAATGACCGAGTATTCCACAGACGTACGTCTATATACATATAGAATAATTAGGAAAGGTATATGAAAAAGGATATCCTTTAATACAACGCAACTCATTCACGCTCTTAGGAGCAATAAGGATACAGGCAAGAATAGAAAACAAATTTCAAAGGTCAAATCCCTTTATCAAAACATAGGGATTTGACCTTTGAAATTTGTTTTCCATTCTTACACACACACACACACACACACACACACACACACACATATATATATGTGTATGTATGTATATATACGCGCGCGCGAGTGTGTGTGTACTCACATACACATTCACTGGTGAGTGAATATAAGTTGTCTGAAATAAATAAATGCTCTGCTGACCCCATATTCCCTGCATTAAAAATGCCCCAATATAAAGGAGAGAGAGTGAGCTTTGTAAGGGACTAAAAACCTTAACAAAGCCGGAGTATTTTCTAACCTTAAAGAGAAAACAGTTTTAATGACGCCGCAGCAACCACAGGAGCGACAGCAGCAGTGCGTGTAGCTGTCGTATGCTTTTATTTTCAGTGAAAAACCCATTTTTAAGTTTGATTTTATTATTCATCTTTCCATGGTTGATAAAGAAAAATAATAGAGAAGTATCATTCGTCTTCTACCACCGTAATATTGCCTCTCTATGACTTCGTTTTTCTCTCAGATTTTTCTTGAAGAACCACTGTCTGAAATGTTGAACATCCTTTCAGCTTTAAAATAAATACCACGTACTCTAAAGTAATAGTGAAGTAGCTTTATCGATTTTTATCAATTACTCGACCTCTTACAAGACAAGGGTTTTATGTCAGTGTTAGAAATCAATATTCTGGATGTCATGAAAGTCGGTAGATGTCAGCATCAGCTACAGACAATAAAGTTGAATTCTACATCCACCAAGAAAGGAATTTGAAGATGTTTTACCGAAAGATGGCAGGCGATCAAACCATTGGATGGGGCCAGGGTTATGGAAGTGTAGTGACGGAAGTATGTTACTGAACGTAGAGGAGGTTGAGGGATTATTCGGGACCTATAAGTTACATACAAACTCATTGGTCTATATCTCAATATGGTCTCAAGATCACAGTCAGAGAATTGGGAGAAAGACATCGATCCAGGGCAGAGTATGGAGTCAGTGAAAGTTTTAAAGGGTGATATGCTCGGCAGAATTTCAATGACTCCCGAACACCCTATGGTCATTCCGAAAGAATATTTAACGAATGGCTCACTACTAGAAATGGTCGGGTTAGGGTTAGGGTAGAGTAGGGAGCCCAAGTTACAAGTGTACTAAGAGAAATCACCCCAGGGATTTTGTCTGTGGTAGGGATACGCAAATAAAGTGAAAGGTAAGGTCATAAATGGGAGCATGCACGGTTGCAGCCCGTCGCTGCTTCCACCATTTGTGAGCATCTACTCGGTTTACCCCAGGCAACCCCGCAAGCAGAGTTCCAGTCAGTCCTCCGCTACTCGGAGATGGTATGAGGCCATCCAACACGAGCCGTCAGCCCAGCCGGATCCTCAAAAAAGAGGACACGGTACACAGGATCCAACTCTGAAAATCCAGCAACATGGGGAAACCGTCGAAGCTGATCCCGAATCACACAAGTCCCAGTTTCTGGGTAGAATCGTTGGTTGGATAGGATATGCAATTAACGGTAACCTGTAATCC